>NW_009952582.1:29508-37298 GCF_000747805.2 Chaetura pelagica | reverse complement strand
CCTGAAATCTTGCAGAAATTGTACCTTAACATATCTAGTTTCCCTTTTTTAATCAACAAGGTCTGTAGTGAACCTGCTGACCAAACTGGAATGTTCCTATTTCCTATCCAGCTGCAATATTAAAATGGGTTACATAAGGCTAGTTCTGTAGTCTTGGCATCAGACTTTTTCAAATGAGCAGTTACACAATGTAAATTCTTTTAACTCTTTCCTAAAATTTGAGTCTGGCTGTGAGAGATTGTTCATAGTAAGATTTTCCTGTCCATTTGTAAGTTTTGAACTGTAGACTACTGCTTTCTTCTACTTGTCAGCCTTATAAGTAGTTTTAGAGGTGCTGACCACTGGTGCTAACCTCACTTTTGGTTGGAGGACATATTTAAGCCTAGAATGAGTCAATTAATATGCTAAGAGAGGGAAGGAGCTAAAACGAAGTAGCATTTAAAAGGGTGAGGGGCTAGGCCTGCAGGATCTCAAACTCGACTGGGATTGAAAATAAGTGTCTAAATGCCACAACTGTTTAATTCCAAAATGCCAGTAAATGCTGTAGGCAGTACTGAGAAACCACTCTAAAAATCAGAAGGGAAAAATGCAGAGAACTGATAACACAATCTCTGCTTTTGGAAGAGGTAGCAAACTAAATTTTCATCATTGTCGGCAGTTCTTTGGAAAAATTCCTCTTGGAAGGTAGCAGTTGGTGTGTTCCAGGCTTCCATTCCATTGTGCCTTTGCTCTGGAACAGCTGACACACTGAGATAGGGAGGTTGGCAAGGCCGGGGGGCAGCAGCATGAAGAGGCTGCCACAGGGGAGCAGAGTTGAGGCTGGGGGGCTGAGGTAGGGGGAATGAAGTGCCCCCAGTTTATGGTTAATAGGGACAACCAAGCAGTTGGTAAAGGGAGCAGCAGAGCATATGAAGGCACCAAGATTGCCAAGGCATTTCATAAGGAAATCTCTTGATATTTTACTTCCCTTTTAAGTGCATCTGCAGATGAAAAGTAAAGTTACTGCTGTAGAAGATTTATCCTTGCATTCTCTAGAATTACTAGGGCTCCTAAAATTACAGAGATGTTAAAGAGAATAGTTACATAGTTTTCTTTGAGGCTTCGGGAGGGTATTCCAAATGTCACAGCAATCATGACACTGGGCATAAAGCTTCATCTTCCCTTGTTTTGTTCATATATATATGTGCTAGCATGTAACTAGCTTGATCTAGCAGTTCTAAGTAACATTTTTTACTCTCTTGTGTGAGGGACCAGCCCTCCAGACCTACTGTGGGAAATGGTATCAAAGCCCCATTGTAGCCCCTGCTCACGTGCATCCCCAAGGGCTGCCCAGGAGGACGAGGCTGCAGGAAGGGCCTGCAGAGACGAGATAACGACCAGGACTGAGATGCCAGAGCGGGCAGGTCCACTCCAGCTGCTCACACATATATAGCTCAATCACAGGTACTAGTTGTGAAATCCAGTTTCTAGGCCTGTAGAATAGGGGGCTGCCATGGTGGGCTGGGGGAGTTTCACCTACACTGACCGTGGACACCGACCCTCCCCCTTGGCTGGACCAACGACACTGGATCCAGGGCTGGTGATTTTCCTGTCCTCGTCATCTTTCTCTCTTTATCTCTCTCCCCACCTTCCTCTCACCTTTTTCTTCTCATCCCCTTTTCCTTACTGAATATATATATGTGGGTGGTTTTGTTTAGGTTGTTCAATATTATCTCCTACTAGTGTAATAAATGTGTTATTTGTTACAAACAGACCTCATGTGTCGCTGCACCTTAACCTGATCAAGGGGGATTGGACCGTCGAGCTGTTACTCGGACTGTAACACATTTACTCTCTGGGAAGAGACCAGGTCTGAGAAAAGGATTTTGGGACCAGCCACACCCGGCTCCTCTCTGAAGGAAGTCTAGAAAGCAAGGGGGTTCAGTCCTCATCTCTCTGGGCTGCCCAGTCTGAGTTGTGACAGGTACAGGACTGGATCCAGCCGCACCTGGCTCCTCTATTGCAGCAGTTTAGAAACCAGGGGGGTTCAGTTCTAACCTTCATGTCTTTTTATAGAACTCTATTTATAGAACTACCTGTAGCAGAACTACTGGGTGGTTGGGGCTTTTTTTTGTTTGTATTTTTGATAAGAGCAGATCCAGCTGTTTAAACTAAACTTCTTACCAGTTACTTCTCTCTCTGCAGTAACTCATGTACAGATTAAACCTTTCAGTTCTCCAGCTCTCTGGTCTCATTTGTATCATTCCTTCTCCTAGGTGCCCTTTCCTTACAAGCAATGCTTTTGTCACCTAGGTCCTGCTTTCCAAAGCCCCTGGTATTAGTTGCTAGCCTGTGGGCAGGCACAGCTCATCTGATGAGAAGTATCTCTGAAGCTGTTGATTTCAGAACCTACAGGTAGCACCTTGTTTCCTCCTTGCATCATCATCCATGTACTAAAAGCTGAGAGGCTGTACAGTGTCTAGGGAATAATATAAGCAGCAGGATAGTGTTTAGTGAATTTTCTGGCCAAAATTAAGGTAAAGAAATGAGAGCACTGCCTGTTTGTGACAGGAATTTTTATTGTACTTGTTCGTTAATTGAGAAAGAGGAACATATTAGCTCAATTCCACATAATCAGCATCTTGCTTCTTCTTAGGATAAGCTAGCAAATCCAGTGTTCCCAAGACTAATTTTATGTTTTTATTTTTCTTAAACTAACACCTCAAAACAGAATAAATGTGTGTTCTTTCCATGTTTTATTAACCTAACTACTTTGCTTTATTACTTAATCAATGTCATCAAATGTAGCCCCCAAAGGAGTGAGGGTCTGGAATTTTTAGCCATGAGGAAAAAAAAAAAGAACAAAACCAACAAAACTTTTTTTGGTATAATTTAACAGTCTAATAAAACAAAAGCTATCAATATATTAAGAAATAAATCCAGTTACAAATGTATGTATATAGAAGGAACTTCGGTGGTTGTCAACAGAAAATGATCAGCTATTTACAAGATACACAGCAGGATGGTATACTAGCCAGGACCCACCATTCAGAAACCAAATGTGTTCTCTCCACTGTAGGCCACATACAGGAATCCATCCTCATCCTTCTCCTTCTCATAAAGTTGTCCCATAGTTAAGCTTGAAGGGGAAAAAAAGATAAATGGTTTGCTTGGATCATGACAGTTGCAAATGGTAACGGAACCTCACATAAAGAAGGATTAACAAAAGCGTCTGTGTGTAAATTAAAATACAAAAATTAGGATCTATGAAAAGTAGTTGACTCCTGAATTAGCAAAATGACCCTGGGCCCTCTGCGGAGTATCTAGGTTTTTGTTACTTCTTTAGAAATGCATTTGTCAGAATGCTTCCTTATTTTATTGGCAATGAGTCACTGAATGTATTTCAAATTTTGAATCCATTATTGATGCCATGATTAATACTGATAAAAGGATCAGTAGCCTTATGGCACCTTCCTTGAATACAGCTGCATTAACATCTTGCTGCTTGTGTGAGCAACCTCGTTTCTCCATCCAGCTGGTCTCAAGTCTACCAAACTTGTGCTTTATGGACTGTTTCTTTGAGGATCAGGTGGGCTTAGGGAGTAAATGCTTTGTTTCCTATATTGGTAAAAAGTGGTGGCTTAAAACAGTGAATTGGTGAGTAGCAGAGGAACTTCTGGATGGGAAAGAAGGATGTCAAAAGTTAGTGGTCTATGTAATAAACTTAGCCTATAAGAAGAGCAGAGCCATTAACAGATTAGATTTCTGTCTTTTTGTTAGCAAGTTACCATTTTGTCATTAATATTGAAGGTTCAAGGGCCTTTTATTCCAGCAAAGATGTGACTCATCATGAACATGTAAGATGAGACAATCTGCCCCTTCTTTTTCTTTGCTGTTCCTAATACAGGCATTCCTAATACTCTTAAAAAAAGCAAGCAGAAAAAGATGGTTCTGACAGGTTCCTATGGTGTATAACAAAGAAAGTAAGTCTGGACAGATTACCTGGAGGGATTGTTACACAGGTAAGGATTTATAAGAATAATATATCTAAGCCATATAACATCATGATGTAGTGTTTCCTCAAACACTGTTAAACTATCTTGTACAGAAAGCAGCTGAAGTAGCTGCTTCTGCTCTACACTACTCTAGATGTAGCAGACAACAATGAAACTTACTCCTATATAAAAGCAACCTGGAAAAACCTTTCTCTAGTCATTCTGCATTTTGTGTTTATAGAATAACTTTTTTTTTTTTTTTTAAAACCAGTAATACAACTAGTCCATAATGCCATCATTTCTTTGTGAGCTGGCAGATTCTTTTCAGAATAATTTATGGCATTTGCTCGAGTATTTGATATGCAACTTTTTTGTTACATTGAGAATGACTGATTCTTTTTTTTTTTTGCATTGATGTTGTAAATATTCTTACATGTAACCAAAGATGTAATAACTCCAGAACTTACCCTCTTGCCATGGAAATAACTAATAATATGTTTCTCAGTCACCTTTCCTTTCAGCCTAGCTCAGAAAATAAGATGTGTATCAAATTTGTGAGAATAAAACTTAGTATGATGAGATTAAGATGTAACCAAACACCTCCTAAAATCACCAACTAAGCCTCAAAGTGGGGAGTTACTGTCCCTCTGATAGGCACAGGCTTGCTTAAATGGTTCTGAATACCAAGTGAATAGCCTCTCACCTGGATTGTGGGACAGTCTTGTCTACAAAGAGGAATATTGCTTTCTCAGATGGCAGTTGAATCCTCTTCCTGATGATCCACATGAACTGTGCCACAGTGATGTCAGATGGAACTAAGTACTTCCTCTTGTCAATATCAACAATCTGAGATCCTGAGACCTTCTCCACTATGACCTGTAAAGTGCAGGTGTGAAGGTCAGGATTTCAGGATCGGGATGAACAGACAGCTTTGGCAAATTGCTTGCAGTTACAACTGGGAGGAAGAAAAAGGCTTCCTGATTGCAACCAAAGGAGAGGTAGGACTGGTTCAGCACTGTAAAATCTGATTGTTCAACTGCACTGAAACCTACGTTCATTCACACAACGGCTCAAAACTTCCTGTGCCAGAGGTGGACAGTCATGGGGTAAAAAGATGCAGTGTGCCTGACAGAAACCTGTCACAGGAAAGCATACACATCTTTTAACTCTTTGTACACCAGTGATACGAAATTAGTGCAATGTGGATGCCAGGCTAAAGGTGAGCCAGCAGTGTGCCTGGCAGCACAGGCAGCTGCTAATGGTATCCTGGGCTGCATTTGGCAAAGTGCTGCCAGCAGGACCTGGGAGGTGATCCTTCCCCTCTACTGGCACTGGTGAGGCCATACCTGGAGTGCTGTGTCCTGGGCTCCTCAGTGTGAGAGAGACATGGACATACTGGAACAGTGTCCAGCAAAGGGCCTCAGAGACAATTAAGGGCTTGGAGCATCTCTCTTGTGAGGAATGACTGGGCATGTTCATCCTGGAGAAGGCTTGGGTGGGATCTTAACAGTGTATATAGATGCATGACCTGAGTGTGCAAAGAAAATGGAGCCAGCTGTTGACAGTGACAGGACAAGAGGCCTCTGGGCACAAACAGTAATACAGGGGGTTCCCTCTGAACATCAGAAGACACCTTAGCCACTGTGGAGGTGACAGAGCACTGGCAGAGGTTCCCAGACATGTTTGTTGTGGAGCCTCCCACCTTGGAGACATCCAAAAGCCATCTGGACATGGTCCTGGGCAGCTTGGTCCTGCATGAGCAGGGCAGGTTGAATCGGATGATCTCTGGAGCTCCCTTTGCACCTCAACTGTTCTGTGCCTCTGATTACTCATAACAGGTCAGTAATACCCTATTGTGTTTACATATGGCTAATTTGCAAAAAGTTCTGAAGTTCCTTATGTGAACTACCAAAACCCAGTGCATTCTGTGACAAATGCTTGGGGGTCAGGGGCAAGAGAGGAATTGGCCTCTGTTGAGCCATGTGAAGCACAGGCAGCTTGAAAACTTCAGGTTTATGAGTGGCTTGTCTGCACTACTTCTCTTAAACTACTGATTGCAGGAAGGAGAAACAGAAGGGAAGGCACAGTAGCTGCCCCTTGCAATTTAGACAATGAAAGAACTCTAAACAGGACCAAGAACAGCCTGAAAGGTATATTGAAGCCTTAACAAGTGATATTTTTTTTTAAGTTTACAATAACACACTAGGCATATTAGCTGCCTAATGCAGTAACTGTCATAATTGGAAGTCAAAGCTCTTGGTGAACTGCTTTCAGTAAAACTTACAGCCTTAGACCACTTGATTCCCCAGGCAAATGCAAAATTGCAAAGCTTTGCAACCATTAACTTCTTTCACCTCCCCTTTTATTCCTAAAAGGTCTAGCCTAGGACAGAGGCACGTAGTTCATGTATTATATTAAAGGATTTGAACCACTGACACATCTCTAAAGCCAAGTAGACAGAACTGCTGAGAATTGAAGTCACTCTGGATGCAGGCTAAAACCTGGAAAGTATCAAACATACATTAAGTCTGAAAAACTCTTTTGACTATTAAATGCCAAAAATACATTTTATATCAACTATTTTGTGAAAGGTATATGGCTCAATCTGAATAATCAAGTAGAAAACACTAGCCCAGACAAAGCATCACATTCCTGGATCTGTCCACTCCTGATACAGCATTATCTAATTCTGACTCACACACTGAGTTTTAATGTCTCTTTTTCCCCTAGGGTTATGACAGTTATTTTTGAAATAGACAAATAGATATCTGTGGAGATACATGGTCATTCACATGCTGTAGCCTGTATACTGGGGGGTAGTTAGCCAAGCAGAGAATGGCAAGAATCGGATCTGCTTGCCAGATCAAGCTGGAGAAGATGCTGTGACTTGATGCAACTCAGCAGCAAAGAAAGCCAATGGGATTAGAGGTTCTTATTGGGGCTGCACTGTCCAATGAGTAAGTTACTTACCAAGAGGTCAGCACAGGAATGACAATAACTGGCATGTGGTCAGATGGGATGTGGGAAATTTTACTCACAAGCAGAGAAGTTGCGAATGGGGATGCTGCTAGATTAAGGATGTGATGTGTGGTCATTTCACCGACTGAAATATGATAAAAGGGATTGTGGTGAAGAGAGGTCATTCACCATTTAGCAGGTAGGTTGGTCCTGAAGCAGAAACAAGGGGTCATCACTTGCATTGGCTCTTCATACAGGGTTTACGTGGGGAGACTTGCCATAGTAAGACTGGTTATAAGCATGGAATACATGAGTGAAAATCACCTTCCCCAGAGAACCAATATGGAAGTCTATCAAGGTCTAAGGAATGTACGAGCTTTCCTGGTACCAGGTACAGAATGAATCCTCAAGATTCCTCAAGTACTGGAGGTACTGGGATATAATTGCCATTAGAAGAAACCAGGACACTGATAAACTATAAATATGCCTGGACAGTGTTCAGAATGTCAGGCACTGTTGCTTACTTGTCAATAGGCATTGGGGCAGAGGAGGGAATGTTGGGTTAGTTAGGTGTGTTTTGGGCCCCCTTAAGACATCTAAGGATAAAAAAGGGAAGATTAATTTATTTAGTAGAATCTCATCAAGGAAGAGAGCGCAGGATGGCAACAGCTTATCCATCTTTGGCTCGGTAAGTATTCAGATGCAGCTTGCTCGGTTACTCACCGGGACACGATCGGGGTACTTGGCTCGGATTTTTGCCGACTCGACACATCTGTGCTCTGTGAACAAAACTCACAGTTAGTCACCGCACGGCACCGGCACCGGCACCGCCGGGCAGGGGCAGCGCCCGCGGGGACC
>NW_009952582.1:21895-28230 GCF_000747805.2 Chaetura pelagica | reverse complement strand
GGCCGGGGGCAAAAGGCCCGGCCTGACTGGGTCCCGCGCCAGGGCTGCCCTGTGCTTGCAGGGCATGGCGGGAATGGCACAGGGACCGGGAGACCCTGAAGAGTCTGATGAGCTTTCCCTCCCGGGGCGGGGGATGTGCAATACCGGGCGTTGTGTAGCAGACAGAACTGCAGGCCTGTGTCGATAAAGTCGAGCATTTTTTAATTGCTCTTCTAACTATGCAGTTTATTTGCTTCCTTAGTATGTGCTTGCAGCAGCTGTGCAGATCCCCTGCCGTTTTACCTTTTTTTTCGTTTTCTTTTTAACAGAACTTCCCATCTTAAAGTATCTTGCTGCTTCTTTTAGACCAGAGAAGAAGACAAAAATCAAGATGGCAAAATGGATCTGTTGCATTTTAAGCTGGAGCTGCCACTGCAGCCCACAGAGCACGTTGTTGGTGTTCAGCTGATTCTGCTCTTTTCTTACCAGCTTTATGTGAGCATTTTTAGTTCTATTTTTTGTGACATACAGACTCTATGTAATGTTCCAGCAGTCTTTGTGCCAAGGATGAAAGAACCTTTCCACAACTGAAATTCCTAGCTAAAAGATTTATTTTACTAACAAATATTTAATTTTTTCCTCCTCTGCTGGGTCATTCCTAGTGGAGCTCTGCATGTTCTGATATGTTTAGTTAGGTGGGTGTTATTTCTTTTTTTTTTTTTTTTTTAATCTCTTGGGCTATAGTACAGCACAGAGGACAGAGACCCACAGCAGTGGATATCAGGTAGCATCAGGAAAGAATGGAGTGTCTTGCAGTAAACAGAAGGATGTGCAGTCTTACTGCTGTATCTGGATGTAACCAGTCAGTTTCCTGAGGTGGAGTGGCAGGCTGTTGCTGCAGCCTGAAACTCCATAGCTAATGGTAATCATCTGCCAGGGTCCTGCATATCTGGTAACTGAGAAGGCGAAGAAGATGTTATTGGGAGACAGGAATTGCTGCTGTATCTCAGGTGCTGTGTAATTAATACCTAAAGCAGTGAGTCAAACACTTGTGCACAGGGAACCCACGGGTGCATCTGAAAGGAGCAGAAGTGTAGAGCTGCATTGGGTGCAGCCCCACAGAGAAGTTTTTTTACTAGGGAGATGAGGCTTGGTTTATCCAAGAGACTTGCTGATTGTGGATGGACCAGCTTAGCATTATTAGGCCCAGGGTAAAGGTCTGATAGTGCTTAAGTATTAAATCAGTGATTAGTATCACAGAGAGCTGATGCTCACACCACCCTTGTTTTACACTAAATGTGAAAATTTTCCTTCTGAGAGGCTGATAAGGGCTAAGGAACTTCCTTGTTTGGTCCTTACCACAGAGCAGGAGTCCTTAGCTGTCTTTGGCTGCTGAGTGATTTGAAGTATGTCTTCAATGAATGTGTTTAGTCATCTTCCTGCTTTTTTCATGTTACAACAAGTCAGATCTTCCTGTCATTAGCCACTGACTGTTGGACCTCACTGAATTTGCTATGGAACTTTGGTATATAATATTAGCTAACTAACAACTAAAGTAGTTCACTTAAAAAAAGTTTATTTGGTGTTCCCTTGTTTAGACTAAATGTGACAATCTGAACCTGGGGAGTCAGAAAAATGATCAAATTCATGCAGAAAATCTGTAGATACAAAAAAGAGAAGTATGTTGTTTCCCTCAGTGCCCTACTCCTAAATTCTCTGTTCTCATATTCACTATTTCAGAGAATGTCAACACTTGTGATGCAGAGCATGGCTTTTCTCCAGTTTTTTTCTCCTGTGCCAGGGTCTCAGCTGTATATGAATGGAGATCTGAAACTGCACCAGAGGCAATTACTTAACCATTGTGGACTGGATAACAGATACAATGTGAGGAAATTTTTTTTTTTTCCCCCTAGATTTGTAAGGGGCACCAGAGGCAATTACTTAACCATTGTGGACTGGATAACAGATACAATGTGAGGAAATTTTTTTTTTTTCCCCCTAGAACTTTGGAAGGGGTTATTCTGCCAGGATGCTCGGTCTGATGCTTATGTGCATTCCTGGAGGGACATGGTTACTTTGTGTAAGAAACTGAGTAGAATTACTTTCTTGAAGAGTGGGCAAATAAAGCAAGTATCTCCTTGTTGCAACAGGTGTCTGTGGTCAATGGTTCAAGTCCCTTTGCTGGTGACTATGATCTAACAAACATCATTGCAGCATATTGGGATAGAAATGGTAAGCCAGGGCATATGCCTGCAAGTTACAGGACAGCAGCATTTGCATACTGGCAGCTGTTCTGTGAGGATTTGAGTTCTGTGTTAAGACTGAAATGCCCCTTAACCTGGATGTTTCCTTTCCTCATTGTAGTGACAACGGTCTTTTCAGATCCCAACCCTGTTTGGATGACTGGAAGAGCAGCAGATACACCATTTATCATTAATGCCACTATTCATTACCCACTAGAAGTCATCTTATATCCTTTGAAAACCACATAAATTGTAATGTAACTGAGTTGCATTATTTGGGCCTTCAGATACAGGCCAAATGAAACCTGTTTTATTCTGGACTTGTTGCTAAACTTCTTATTTGTTAGCTAAGCAAATGTTGTAGTTCTGCAGTTAACTGAATACCTGTTTGCTTGTTCCTCCAGATGGTTCTCTTTGCATAACCACTTTTTGCCTTTCTCTACTGGGAAGCTGGGTTGCTTTTCAGCCTTACTAAACTGGCCTTCAAGGCAGTTCCTTGGCCATTCACAGTGAATATCTTTGGCAAGTCTGTCTTCCCTCCTACAGCACCTGCTGTCCCAATCTGTTATTGCCACTAACAAAGCATGGTACTATGTTCTGTTGCCTAAAACAAATAATTAGAAATCTGTATGTAAGATAAAAAAATAATAATCCCTGCAGTGGATGTGCCAAACAAGTAGAAAATAATAATTAATTAATTGGGATTTTTACTTGTTTTCTTAGGCAAGAACAAGCTTGTTTTTAAAAGGATCTGTATGAAGCACATTTCTTTTTGTGGTTTGTTCACCTGTCTGAGTAATACCAATAATTACCTTCTGGTGAGCCAGGGACAAAGTAGGCACTTTCCACAGAACTCACTTAAATGCTTCTAGGATAGACATTCTCTGCAGCTTTTGTAACATGCTACAGTAAAAAGCTTTTAGGGGTTTCCATGCCTCAAAGACTTTGCATTTACTACACAAACTGAGGTCTAATGAGTTTGTGCCTTTTGAGTTTGTTTAGTTACTGCAGTGGCAGTATCAGAAGCTTCTTCATTAACACTCCTTGACTTTGTTTAAATATCAGCCAGGATTTTGGGAAATGATTAAATTTGCCTGGATCCAGTATGTCAGCATTCTCCTTATCTTTCTTTGGGTGTTCGGTAGGATTAAAATGTTCATGTTCCAGAATCAGGTGTTGACAACAACTCCAATATCACCAGTTCTGCCAGTGTCTCCAGTACTGTCCTACAAGCAGCACCAGTCCTGAAGAAATGCCTGAAAACACTTTAAAGAAATGCAGTTCAAAAATAGATACCAGATTTTATTCTTTTTACTTCGGAAGTAAGTAGGTTCTGTTTGTGCTTCCTTTTGAAAATACGTGTTCACTCACCTGTTTCTCTGGGAGCACTGCTTTGGGACTGAACATTTTAATTTTTTTCACAGTTAAAGAACCACCTAGTTTTGTTTTTTCTGCAACTGGAACACACTTCAAAAACCAGCAGAAAGCAATATGGCTACTTTTGCATGGTCTTAGTTTTGCTAAACCTTGAAGTCTGAAAATAATGTGTTAATGGTAACGACATAAGCCATTTTTACTGTCTTGTAAAATAATTCACTATTGAGTTTGAGTTCTGTCAAGAGCTATTTTTACATGCATTTACGTGCATTTCAAAAGGGAAAATATAAGGAATGGGAAAAAATGCATGGAAGAGTTAAAGTCAGACCCACACAGAGCTATACATGCTCTCAGATTTTAGTTATTAAAATGGATAATGTGTAAATTCAAGGTTGATGTGAGCAACTGGGTTGTGGGCAATAGTGCCTGCAAGGTTTGCCTAGTCACTTACTATTGGCATTATCACTGTACCACTAGACCATTAAGTGTGAATTGGGAATAGTAAAACAGAGAAGCCTGACATTTATTTAAAGAAAACTAACAAAAAATCCCAAGAGAAGCTTCAGGGTTTCAAAGCAAGTGAATATTATTTTCAGAATGTAAGTGATAACCTAGAACAGATAAAAAATAAATCAACTTGATGAGTACTGAAGCACTGTGTCTCTGACTCTTGATGGGGCTGGTGATGGTAGGGAGGATTGTTTAATTTTATGTTATTTTCCTGGGCTTACTTTATATGCCAACCAAACTTAAAAGGGAAAACAACAATATTTCAGTTGTTTCCAGTTTTGTAGTTGTGATTTAATTCTAGCAAGGCTGTGTTAATGGCAGGAGACAGTCTGAAACAATTCTAGATGCTAGTTAACAAAACCGAGTGTCTTTGGTTCTCTTGAACTCTTAAAACACGGTGCAGCTATGAAAGAGCAGCTTGTGCAGCAGTACCCTGTTTTTGGCCTTTGTCCTCTAGAATTCAACATCCTGGCAGTTTGGAGACCTGCCTATTCCTTTTTCTTTTCTCCTTCTCAAAACAGCTACCTTGTTTTTGAACTTCTGTTTAAGTCTGTTTTAAACTCTGTAGTCCTGACCCAGGCCTTTCTCCCAGCTCTTACGTGATGAATGGTCTCCAGCCTATTCTTCAATGCAAGTGAAACATTGACGTGGTGAGCTATGTCTTGGTTATTCACCACACTTTTGTGCTTGTGAAACTTGTGTACTTCTGCATGAGTTCATTCAAGGAGTTGATTATGGTGAAGGTAATCTTTACCAAATGTGCTCAGTTTTTCAGACGAGTTTCCTGAATGAATTTGCTATGTGTCTGCACAAGCATTTAGGGTGGGCATAAGCAAGGAGCAGCAATCTCTGCAGAGACCACAGAATGCCATTTTAAGGGTTTGAGCTCTTGTACACCCACAAAAATGGAATGCTGAACAGAAGCCTGTTGGAGGTAGCAACTGGAATGTGAAAGAGGATAATGCCAGAAAACAATAATACTGGGAGAGTCCATTATCCATCTCTCACTTTTCTCTCCTATTGTATCCTTCCACATTAAGTTATGACAAATGACACTGCTCAGAGCAACAGTTCAGTGAATGCATGTGAGATAAGAAATGGTGACTAGGTCTGGTTCAGGAAGTACAGAGAAAAATATCCCTATGTTCTATTTTCCTCTAGAAGGAGAAAGCTGGAAAAAAATCCTCTACAGTAAGTTAAGCTATATAAGTTAAAAGAAGGAAATTAAAATGAATTAACTGTTGGTAGTTTGTAGGATGTGACACAATCCCTCTATTTCTTTTGAAACAGGTCTGTTTCAGGGCTAGGACCAAGCAGTGAATGCAGCATAAAAGGACCAGTAAAGGCAGGTGTGACTACAGCAGGGAGGAAAAACCCTGTTTGTGTTACCTCTGCTGTGGTAAACTTTCTGGATCACTCTTTTACAGACTGTAGTTCTTAGTTCATAGTTCTGATTCCTTTCTCAAGCTCGGAGAGGCATCCTACTTCTGTAAGTAACTAAGCAATAGAAAAAAGGTAGGTAAGATTTTACAGCTGTAGCAACAAACTGAAGTACAAAGAAAAATACGCCCAAGAATCTAATGTAACTAGCATTAAAGGAGCTTCAGGAGGGAAGAGCCTTGGAAGGCTGTCTGTGAGCACTCTTTCTTTATAGGTTGCTACGCAACAGAAAATGAAGAGGCAAATAGAAGTAGCCCTGCAATCCACCACAGTGCTGGTGCACAGGTCTGTGTACATGTGCCAGGGAGCAGTCTAAACACTTAATTGAGGAAGGGCACAGAGGTATGTCAGGATTCATTAGATTTCTGTAAGTGGCTCTTCAAGTGGGTGATTGAAAGTCCTATCTTTAAGTAAAAGTGGGAAGGTGGGTGCGTAAGAGCCGTGCTTCAGGAGTTTCTTAAGGGCTGAAAAGAAATGCATGAAAGAAATCACATCTGTCCCTCTTTCTCAAGCAGCCTGTGTGTAGGAAGAACCTTTAGGCTCTCGCTCGGGGCAGGCGGGAGGCAGCGGGGCCGGGCCCTGCGGGGCCGGAGCGGGAGGAGGGGGCGGCTGGGGCGTGGGGCGAAGGAAGGAGGGTCCGTGGGACGGCGGGGACCCCTGGGACGAGGGAGGGCCCGTGGGACGGCGCCGGGCGCTGGGAGAGGCAGCGGGACCCCCGGGCGGGCGGCTCTGCGCGGGGATGCTCCCCGGGCGGGGCGGGTTGGCTCCTTCCCGGGCTCCTCCCTC
>NW_009952582.1:1663-21308 GCF_000747805.2 Chaetura pelagica | reverse complement strand
TCTCCATGTGTTTTAAAGCCGCTCCCAGTCGCCGCTGTGAATAGCGGTAACAGCCCGGCCCCGGGCGGGGCGCTGCTGGAGGTGCTGCTGGCGGAGGTAAAGCTGCTAAAAATAATATTGGGGTTTTTTTTCTTCTCTCCTTTTTTTGCCTTCCCCTCTCCCCCCCCCGCCACCCCTAGAGAACACGGTTGACTGGAGTTAAGGTGGTTTCGTTTCCTGGAGGTAGATGGTGAAACCGGCCGCTTTAGAGAACATTCCCGTCTGTCTGAGAAGTCCGTTCTCATGTTTGTACTGTGTTCAGCCGCCGCTTCTAGGTCAAAGTGACATACTGGGCCAAAGAAATGGTGGTTATTTCTTAGTTGCAGCACGTTTGTCCTCAGCCCGTTTGAGGACACTTGCAGCGGGGCAGGCAAAGCCGCGGCTGTGTGCGCAGCGCTCGGCTCTGCCTCCTTGTGACGCCGGGTTTGCCTTAAACATAGAAAAATTCCTGAGAAAAATTGAAACTGAGCAGACCTCATGTCTTGAAATTTGATCATTCTAGTAGCTGCATACACTGTGATCTTCAGCTACATTGCATGTGGAGAAATAGGTGTAGGGTTGTGCCTCGACACTGCCGTTTGTTCAAGCTGAACGACTGTAGCTCCAGCCAATATAAAAGGGAAAAAACCAAACAAACCCCCCAGTACCTTAATTTTTGATATTTGTTGTATAATGAAATCTATAGTATGTTTCATTGTGTTATAAAGTACTTAAATCTGATTGTTACCTGGAAGCGACTCTTTGAATCTCATTTTCCCCTAGATTGTAAAAAGAAGTATGTTTTCAAAAGCTAAATTCACACTATCAGCTGAAATGCTAATGTGTTGGAATTAAAAATGTCTGATTATGGTATATTTACTGTCCTTCTATTATTTCTATTGCATTTTCACTGTTGTATTAAAAAATATTAAGCTTAGTAATTATTTCAACTATTTAGCAATGATCAGCGATTGGAAAGGCTTTTTGAAGTACTAGTGGTTATAGAAGACATGCTCCAAGAGACCTTTTTCTTGCCCCAAACACCATTCTGCATGTTGTTGGTGATACAGTTGCCCTTGCCTTGTGAAGATGTGTCATTTCTAGCTGTGGAAGAACACTGGAAAGTGACGTTTGTCGAGTGGGTGATTTATATCAGGAATAATTATTAATATTGTTGTGCATTTTTCTTGGGCCAGCTTTGTCACATTCCTGCAATTCACTGTTTTGAGCAGCAAACTGTTTCCAGTGTTGGCTCATAGCAGCCGTTCTGGTAGTGGTTGTGTTGGTGCGATGTCTTACAGGTGGAGTAAACATATATAGTAAACTTATATTGTGAGTTAACATCTCCATAAGCTGTAGTAGACCTTCAAATGACCATTGCTCTGTTTATCAGGCCATGCACAAACATTTTTATATTAATTCTATAAAATTAATAATGACATTTACCAGGATTCTTCTTTTCACAGACATCGAGGTGTTTTGGTGAATTAGAAGTACATAAATTATACTTACATTCAGCTCACATGATTGCTCTGAAAGTCAGCAAATAGTCTATGGCAAGCATACAGAAAAAAATATTTTTGGCTAGCAAAAGGTTGAGCATGTAATATTGCATTAGCAACTCATTTTTCAGTGGAAGACATAAATCTGGGAAATTAATTGAATGAGTATTTTTGCATTTTGTGGAAGTTGAAGTAATTTCTGTGTAATCTGTAAAGACTCAGAGTTTTAAAAAGTGCATAAACTGGTATAAATAAAAGTGTGCTGGAAACTTTTTCAGACGCAAAATAGCCAGGTAAGACTTTGACAAAGATGGCTAAGATTGAGGTGCTGAGAACTCTTTTTAGGGGAGCAGGTACTTGTACTTCCCCTCTCAGTTGTTGTCAGTTCTTTGCTTCATTCCAGCCAGATTTTTCAGTCTTCCTACAACAGACCCAGACCTGTTTGTTCAGAGGGAGTCTTTCATCCCAGCCTTTTGTCCCAAGCTCAGAGAGCCCATATTTCTTTACAGCTCTAATGTGAGACACACTGCCTTTGTAGTCTTTTTAGTACCCCAGAACACACACAGAAAAAAAAAAGGAAAAAATGAGCAGTGTAATTGAAGACTCTTTTTTTTTTTTTTCCTTTAGCTATAAACTTAATTTTTGTTAATTTAATAGGTTTCATCAGGTTAAATTCTGTACTGCAAGCAAAGTTCACTACACAATTGTGCTCCTTTCAATGCTGACTTGCAAAAGATCTGATGATTACTCAATTCTAACATTAGTTGTCTCAAGTAAGACCCAAAGTCCTTGAAAAGAAAAGCTAAACGATGGTCCATTGC
Organism: Chaetura pelagica; assembly: GCF_000747805.2. Classification (NCBI taxonomy): domain Eukaryota; kingdom Metazoa; phylum Chordata; class Aves; order Apodiformes; family Apodidae; genus Chaetura; species Chaetura pelagica. The sequence continues at coordinate 18,967 of NW_009952582.1, read as the reverse complement.
AGAACTTATTTCTTTCCTCCTCCATTCTTTTATACCATTCAGGTCTGAAAAGTGCTTTGTTTAGAAAACAAGCTTTCTGTGATCAATACTATTGCTTATTGCTTTTTTACCCTGCCTGGTAGGAGTGGATAGCTTTCTGTAATGGGTCTAGTCTCTTGGCAAGTAATAGCAGGTGCTAGTGGCCCTGCAGCTCCACATTCTGTCGGAATCAGTTTAAGTGCTGAGGAAAATAATAGTTGTGTTGGCCAGTTTGTATAACGAATTTCCTTTGCACAGTATGTAATAATGTTTATTCTGGACAGACCCAGGGTTCATCTAGTTCGAGATCTTGTTTCCATTAGTAGTCGACAGGCCCAGTGACAAAGCTTGACTCAAGACTGTCAGATAATCCATAAGTGCAGATGCTTTTCAGGTCACAATTTGAACGTTTGCATACTTTTGAAGAGGTAGTTCCACCTCAAAAATTTGTTAGAATTAGACTTTTGATTATTCTACTGTTTGTCAGAGCACTTCCTGAAGAAGCAGTGTCACAGAAGAAGTAATACTACTGTCACAGAAAAGGAGTAACATTGTAATTTACTAAAATCGCCCGGGCTGGGCAATCCCATACATGAATACAGGCTGGTAGGAGTAAGGATTGATGGACAGCCCAGAGAAAGACTTGGGGGTAGTGGTGGACCAGAAGTTTAACATGAGCCATCAATGTGCACTTGCAGCCCAGAAAGCCACTGTGTCCTGGGCTGCACCAAAAGAAGCACAGCCAGCCAGTCGAGAGAGGTGATTCTGTCCCTCTGCTCTGAGACCCCACCTGGAGCACTGTGTTCAGTTCTGGAGCCCCCAACATAAGAAGGACACAGAGCTCCTTGTGTGTGTTCAGAGAAGAGCCACGAAGATGTTCAGAGGGCTGAACACCTCCCCTATGAAAACAGGCTGAGGAAGGTGGAGTTGTTCAGCCTGAAGAAGAGGAGGCTCTGTGGTGACCTTATAGCAACTTTCCAATATCTGAAGGGGGCCAACAAGAAAGCTGGGGTAGGGCTTTTTACACGGGTGTGTAGTGAGAGGACAAGGGGCGATGGTTTGAAGCTTAGAGAGGAGAGATTCAGGTTGGACATTAGGAAAAAGTTATTTCCTGTGAGGGTGGTGAGATGCTGGAACAGGTTGCCCAGGGAGGCTGTAGATGTCCCTGTCCCTGGAGGTGTTCAGGGCCAGGTTGGATGGGGCTTGGAGCAGCCTGATCTGGTGGGAGGTGTCCCTGCCCGTGCAGGGGGCTAGGACTGGATGATCTTGAAGGTCCCTTCCAACCCTAGCTATTCTATGAAAATAATTTATACTTAGCAATATTAATTATCTCCAATAGCATGTATGTGATAACACCAGGTATTTCAATTCTGCAGCCATCTCAGCCTAGAGATGCAGATGGTGTTGCTCTGTGCTGCAACTTGGTGTCCCTTGCAGTCTGTTTTTCTGCCTCTTGTAGCTCCCTTGCCACTGCTGGTCAGTCAGATTTCATGTGTCGATGAGGAGGTCCTTGCTGGAGGGTTTTGTCACTGACGTGGTAGCTGAAATGGCAGCAATGTTAATGTTGGGACATCTGGCCCCTGTGCCCCTGGCAGGCCGTGCCACCACGAGGAAGCACTGCCCTGAAGGGAAGAGGGAAGGAAGGAGGTGAGAACAAGCCCCTTTTTAGCTCTCCTAAGGGGAGCTCGTGGTAGCCAGGTAGTGTGGCTGAGCTGGAGGCGGAAGAGGAGGCCAAGGCCAAGGGCCTCACTGGCTGGTGTGTCACTTAGTAACTAGTAAGTTTTGGCGTATTGCCTTTCTGTGCTGAAAGAAATAGCTTTACTAACAGCACCCTCTGGTGAGTCCTGCAGTAGAATAAACAGAGGATTAGAAGGAGGAGCCTGTATTTAGCCATAGCTGCATCAGTTCTTTTTTTTTTGTCTGCAAAACATTCGCTGTTTTCTGCACTGACTGCATAATGCAGCTCCCCACAGTCTAACTCCTCACGTAGCTTTTAGAGATCCAAGGATGCTTTTTAGAGAATGTTTCTACTCTAGCTATGCAGAACTGCCCCTCCACTCTAATCAAGATGACTCGAGAAATGCAAACATCAACTGTTTTTTAGTCCTTATTGGCGAGGGGGGAGGAGTAAGGAATAAAAAGATGTAGTTGTCAACCCAAAAGCCAGCTTTTAAATTCACATCTGCTTTGACTGCCTCTTGGACTTCTCCTTGCTCTGATTCCCACCCAAGTGCTGTTGCAGACAATACTGTGCCAACAAAAAAACAGCTAGCATGAATATTAGTCTATAAGGTGTGTGTCTGAACTAAGCTGCCCACTGTAAGCACTACAAATAATAAGTAAAAATATTGTAGCTTAAGTATTTCCCTGCTCTTTAGTATGATGTAAACTGCACGAAAAAAGTATGCTGCCAAACTAAAGCACTAAGTAGACACACATTTTCTGCATTTAAGATTCTTCTTGGACCCTTTTGGGAAAGTTGGGATGTTTCTAAGGAATATGCACACACAAAGACACCACAAATAAATGAATAATTACATAACAAAATGCAGCATCTGTAACAGTTCTTTTGGGCAGTTTCCAGTGCATAAGGCTGAATATACATCCAGTTAACTGGATTTTCTCTGTAAACAGTGCCTTTTATTTCTGCATTTCTTAATTGGGCATGTGTAATTAATTAAATGATGCTTGCATGTAAATACCCTTTTACCATTTGCAGTTGCATTCTGCAATTACGGTGCTTTCAAACTAGGTTAAACTTGCATCTCCTTAATGTGCAACTTCATAACCCACCAAGCTCCTTCATGATTTTTGACAAATGTTAGCTGAGACAAAAAGCAGCTCTTGAATACCCTGAAGAACCACATCATAAAATTGCTGAATATATATATATGCACATACACACACATATATTTATGAATCTACTGCATAGATTACATCATTGCCTCAATCATAAGGGACCAATTAATAGTTGGGTTTTTTTAATGTTTCATTAGGCTAGCACTAAGAACTTTATACATTTACCATGTCAAATTAGTATGTATCTATATACACTAGTCTACATGATTTGCTTTCAAGAATCCAGTGTGGCTTGATATATGTACCTCTCACTGTAATTAGAAAAAAAAAAAAGTCTAAATGCAGCTGGATAGCAAATGCTTGTATGTAAAAACACAGGGCTATCTTTATGCATGAGGATTCTTACCTTCCTAATACCATGCCTCTAAGATATACTGACTGCTAACAGTGGAACATACAGAAGTGAGAACACAAAGGTGTCAAAAACCTCAAGTAAAATGTTGGGAGGATACATGTGGCCTGAACTTTTACTTCAAAGTAAAACAGAAGTCCACTTGGGGTCAACATGCCCACAATTTCCCAGGAGTTATGTGCAGATTAATTCTCACTAATGAGTAATTCTTTAAATGCAAACTCAGGGTGTTCAGTCATGGGGTGTAGGTGCTCGAAGACACATCACCAGCTTTTCCATTTTAACATCTGTGGCTGGGTATGGCTTCAGGTTTCAAGTTTTCACCCATCTCCTGCAACTTAAGAGAGCTGTGCACAAGCATCAATTGGTGTAGTGCCCTGCCTGTCTCTGCAGGGTACAGCACTCACATTATGTAAGAAGATTATCTTTCAGTAGCCAGTTACTGATGTTCCCCTCTACTCCTTCTTAGGGGTAGAAGCCCTTGTAGTGTTAGACTGAAATGCAAATAAAATGAAGCAATTCATAAAGATTCTTTTGTTGTTGTTGTTGGGGTTTTTTTTCACCTTGTCAACATTTACCAGAATTCAAGTTGAAGACTTCGGGTATTTTGTAGATTATTATTATTTTTTTTCCCCTCCAGCAGTTGAGCTGCATCAAGCCAAGGTTTCCTTCAGCATCAAATGTTTGTTCAGAGCTTGTTACTGCTGTGATCTTGCTGCCACCCATCACTTTCTTTCAGGTTCTGACACCTATGACCTGCAGGTGATCATCTCCCAGTGCCCCTGATTAAGGAAGCAAATAGTGCCAAATGCATAAATGCTTATTTGAGGAAGGGTTTTACTAAGCAAGAGTTTGTATTGTGTTTTATCATTATTATGCCACAGGAGCAATGGTTCACCAGTGTTTTCCTTCTCTTTTTCAGCTATTTGTATCGTGAGAATGGCAAGGATTCGGATTCCTAGCGCAATTGTTATACTTCTTGTTGCAGTTCAGACTGTGTTCTTACTCTTCATGTGTGCCCGGTACAGTAACTTCATGCCTCAGTCTGAGCAGAAACCATCTCAAGTCCACATCCTCATTCTCTCCTCCTGGCGGTCAGGATCTTCTTTTGTTGGTCAACTTTTCAGCCAGCACCCCAACGTCTTCTACCTGATGGAACCTGCCTGGCACGTGTGGGTTACAATGTACCAGAACAGTGCTAAAGTCTTGCACATGGCGGTGCGGGACCTGGTCAGGTCGGTCTTTCTGTGTGACATGTCTGTGTTTGATGCTTACATGCCTTGGAAAAGAAATTTATCTGATCTTTTCCAGTGGGCAGTGAGTCGGGCTCTGTGTTCAGCTCCTGCTTGTGACTCCTTTCAACGTACTGACATAACCAGTGAAATGGCATGCAAGACTCTTTGTGGACGGTACCCCTTCAGCAAGGTGGAGGAAGCCTGTAAAACTTACAGCCATGTTGTCATCAAAGAGGTTCGGTTCTTTGACTTGAAGGTCCTTTACCCTCTTCTCACTGATCCATCCCTGAATCTCAAAATTATTCATTTGGTTCGTGACCCCAGGGCAGTTGTCAAGTCACGGGAGCAATCGGTTAAAGCATTAGCTCGTGACAATGGAATTGTTTTGAGTACCAATGGCACTAAAGTGGAGGACAGCAAATACAAAGTAATGCAAGAGATATGTAGAAGTCATGTTCAGATTTATGAAACGGCTACTCTAAAACCACCTAATTTCCTTAAAGATCGCTACTTAATGATCCGGTTTGAAGATCTGGTAAGAGATCCATTATCAGAAATCTCAGAAATGTACAAATTTGCAGATCTTAATTTGACCCCCACACTTAAAAGCTGGATCTATAATATCACACATGGACAGGGACCAGGAAAAAAAAAAGAAGCCTTCAAAATCACATCTCGAGATGCAATTAGTGTTTCACAGGCCTGGAGAAATGTTCTTTCCTTCCAGAAAATTAAGAAAATACAGGAAGTATGCAAAGGTGCTATAAACATGCTTGGTTATCAGCTGGTGGATTCAGAAAAGGAGCAAAAAGATCTGTCATTGGATTTAGTATTGCCAAGACGACAAAATCAATTCAGTTGGTCATCATTTAATCCAAAGCACTGAGACGTTATTTTTGAGAGACCAGGGGACGCATGGCGGGGGCGGGGAGGACTGAGTATTTGCCTATGGTGCAGGTAATTTGAAAAACCTTGGCTGATGAGTTTAACTATTTTCCTGTCTGCTGTTTTTCCTAAATGGAAGGAGTTTTCTTCTGAGTTTCTTACACTGCAAAACCAAACAAAAAACATGAGAAAAGCTGTGAGATACTTGTCGAGTTGCAAATTTACAGCCGAGCTGTGTTGTTCTCAGCATTCTTTTAAAAATATAATGGAAGTAATTTAAAAAAAAAAAAAATGAATTGTCAAAGATGTCTTTTTTCATTGGTAATAGTTCACTTCTGTTTTCATGCTGTAAGTATTTAAGAATATCAATTTTTTATACGTATAAATGGAACACAGTAGAAACTAAATTCCTTCTCTTTCTTCCAGAATCACTTGACTTTCTTCTTTTGCTTTAAAGTTGTTGTGCAGTTGTGTAATTTTTTTAAACTTCTCTTTATGTTTTTCATTTTAACATAAAAGTTCTGCAAGAGCTGCGGCAACTGCAGCAAGTTCTGTTGTAAAGGGCTTAAGCGAGAACTTCATTTACTGGTGGATTCTGTAGTGCTTTCCTGGGAATGGCAAGCTCTGCAATCAGGTATTTGAAGGCCATGTTGCCATGGAGTGTTAAAAAAAAAAAAAAAAAAGGTTAAGAAACTTTGAGCAGAGTCACTGTGGAAGCTGCTTGTTAATGCTGCCCCAATTGCACATTCTAGCGCTGAGACACAGAGCAGGCACAGGCCCTGCAGCACTGTCCATGCTGCTGCCCTCTCTCTTCAGAACAACAAGTAGTTGGTGAAGATCACTGAGAAATTTAAGGTGCCTTGGAAATCCGCATTATGATTGTACTGCTATATGGAAGTGATCAATTCAAACAGCTTTGGTAGTGGATATGGACACTTGTGTGCAGGGTTTTTGTTTTTTTCATTTGGCACACCTCAGGATGGAGTTCCTGTACGACACCAGGCAATCCTGATAGGGCTAACTGAAGAATGTTGTGCTATCGTGCATTTATGATGAGCACAAAAGCTCCTCAGTGCCACTACTGTCATCTGCTGTAAGAGATTGATGCTCCTAGTCCTCTAGATGCTGGGAGGTGGAATGCTGGAGGCTGTGTCTCCTTGCAAGGGTTCTCTAGGGCCACAGCCTTCTGGGGATTTTCCTAAGTGTTCCCAGAGTGATTGTGGGGCCTGTGGAGCTGTGTTGTCATTATTTGTTTGTTTGTTTGTTTGTTTTGTTTTGTCTTGGTGGCTTTTCCAGGAACTCTGAGGTTGAGCTGGCATCTCTGCTGCATTCCTTGGCTCTTTGGGTGCCATTTGCTTACTTCAGGTTATATGGGGCTTCTTCCCTGTGTCAGAGAATCTGGAGTTTTTGCATGGGAAAGGTATCTGAGCTATATTATATAGCATAGAAGGTCTTTTGGGCTGGACATACTGAAGAGAGTCCGTTGAAGGCCACTGAGGTGACAAAGGGACTGGAGCATATCTTGCATGAGAGAAGCCTGAGTGAGCTGGGAATGTTCAACCTGAAGAGAAGGCGTCTTGGGCGTGAGGAGTGGGATATCAACGTAGATAGATACCTGAAAGGAGGGTGTGAAGAAGACAGAGCCAGGTGCTTTTCAGTGGTGCCCCGTGATGGCACAGGAGGTGATGGGCACAAATGGAAGAACAGAGGTTCCCTCTGAACATCAGGAAGTCCTTCTTACTCTGTGAGTTATGGAGCACTGGCGCAGGTTGTCCAGAGAGGCTGTGGAGTCTCCCACCTTGGCAATATTCAAAAGTCACCTGAATCTGGTCCTGGGCAGCCGGCTATTGGTGGCCCTGCTTGAGCAGGGTGGACCTCCAGAGGTCCCTTCCCACCTCAACCATTCAGGAGTCACTACTGTCATCTTCAGGGCCCTTAGCTACCACAGGCATGAGGAACTTGCTTCAGGCCCCAAGGCCATCCACAGTGCCTACTGCTTTATTCCAGCCATAGTGCTCATGAAGAAGCAGAGCAGGTAGTTTTGCACTTACCAGGGCTTTTAGGGCTCAGTGGTCACACTGATGCAGGGCTGAGTGGTGGGGGGCAGGTTGGGAGACAGTTTGAGGGGGTGTCTGAAATGCCCTTGCAGGGTGGAGTGAGGCAGGAGAGGGGGTCAGAGCTGGCAAGGGCAGGACTGCCCTGTTTGGGGTGCTGCGTGCACAGGAGTGCTTGTACCTAGGCTGCCCTTGCATGGCTGTCAGCGTTGCCGGAGCCACAGAGGTGATGGACTTCACTGTATCTCCCCTAGAAACTCCAGCTGGTGATGTTATGCCACAGCAGAGACTGCAGCCATCGGCACCACCGGACACTGATAATGACCAGCACAGGCCTCCTGCTGTACTGTCATTTTCCTTGCTACTTATGATGCATCTGCAGTCACCTCACAGATCCCAAATACCCTAAAGGCTGCCCCAGGTGCTGCCTGAAAGCTGCCAGCAGCTTCCGAACTCTCCCAAGCCCTCCCGCAAAGCTCCTACTGAGCCCCAAGCATTCCTCAAAACACCCTCTAAATCCCTTTTTTTCATTGCTCTGTCTCCCTGTTCTCCTCTCCATCCCCTTTCTGGATTCCTCTTCTCTTTTAGGCTGGAGGTCTGGCATTCCTTTGCCTTTGGTCAGGCTTTGAGGTGCCAGGGGCTGGTGGATGCTCAGCGGAGTGGATCAGCAGTGAATGGAAGGTGCTGCTGATCTGTCTCATTCAGACGGGGTTTAACACTTCTACAGAGATTTTTGTAGCTGGAGCAAGGGGCTGTGGATGTGTACTTGGGAAGAACTAGTGAGCCAAGATGATCTGGGGAAGGTATGGTTGATTGTGAAGGGGCTAATGGGGAAGGTGTCAGGAAGACAGAGATCATGGTCTCTGGGTACTTTGGTGTTAGGGCAGGTGCCTGCAGTAGGGTAGCCTGGAGTTGCTGTTACTTCTGTCTTCTGTGTAGGCTGTGACTGCCTCCTGCTTGCCTGTGCCCAGATGGGGCTGTCACAAGGTGCAGCTTGACTCGTGAATGTGATACTGGCACAGAACCTGATTTCCCATTGGATCTGTCTTTATGCAAACAGGTATCTTCCTTGCATCAGCCTCGTTCAGCTCCTCTTCTGCCTCTCTGTAGCAGCAGCCTGCAGTTGATTCAGCCTCTGGGCCCACTGTTGAGCCACAGAGCTTTCTAGCAGAGTCTGTTTGACTTGAGCTGCTCATGTGTGTTAGGCAGCTCATGACAGTGAAACAAAACCTTGTTTCTCTCGTGGCTGCAATCTGTTTTGTAGCCTAGTCTCTCTAGTGCTTGGAGTCTTAGAGGCTGCTTTCTGAATGGTCTGGAGTAGACCAAAAATTTTCAGTGCTGTGGGCGTTGGGTGCCTGATGTTTCAGTGGGAAAAGGGCTAGTGTGGTGCTAAGTGAAGCAGTGTAGGTGGAGTGTGGGAGGCAGAGGGCTGGAGTGTGGGTTGGCTTCCCTGCTCTGAGGTGGATGAGAGTGGTGTTGCTGGTGACAGTGTGCAGGGCTCTTGGGCATGGCACTGGATGGTTGCATGGGAGTCTGAGAGCTCTTAGCTTTCCTTCTCTTGCCTATGTTGAGTGAGAAAGCAGATAAGTGAGAGGGCTGCTTGTTCCCCCTTTCTGTATTACCTGTGTTTTCATGCCAAGTAAGACAAACAAACACTTCTAACATTGCAATCCCTGCCTGCGCTGCAGTTTCCTGGAGGAGCACCATCTGCCAAAGGCTGAAGACAACCAGGCACCTGAGCGGTCAGGTAGCTTGGACAAGAAATGCTCATGATGTCCTGAATAAGCCCAGCTGTAGTGTTTGGACGCTCTGTGTGCCATCTTCTGGATAGTCTGGGTAACACGAATGTTTGTTGGTACTGCAGGTGAGTTAGTGTTCATCGTGTGGCAGATGGGTTCAGTGGAAGTGCAGCTTAGCACAGTGCTACATCTTGCCTCTTGCATGTGGTCACATCTGAACAGTGGATAAAACCAAGCTTATAAACAGGAACTGTAAAATGTGAAGTGACTAAAGTTATGCTACACTCACAAGCAAAGGGAAAGTGCTTTAAGCTGTGGGCAGAAATTCCTTGGCTTCTCTTTCCTGCTTTCCTGCTAGCATGTGCTTTGTTTTTTCTTGCATAAAACAGGATTTGGAGGTTTTCTTGTGCAGTTTTTTTAGGATTTCTTGTTGAGGGCTTTTCACTTGGGTCTTGTGGTTTACTTGTTTATTTTGTGGAACTTGGTATTATTTATCAGTCAGGATTTACAGTTTAAACATTTACTGCTTAAGGCATAGGTTTTAAAATTTAACCTCAGCCCTAAGTTGTAAAGCCCCAGAAACCATCTGGGTTCTGAGATTTGTAGTTTTTCAGCTAGAGAACAGAGTGTAGAGCTTACTGGTAAATACACATGTCTACATCCTGAGATAATAAACTTTGGGCTATTGATTCCAGAGAGAAAGGTATTGATTAAAATTCCATTTGTTGAACTTCATGCCAGAAGGAAAAAGAGTTTAGTATGGATTGCTCTTTGTCCTTTAGATATGGGGAACTCTGATTTGCACAGAACTAGAGGGACCTTCAATCAAGGCATTGCATATGGTGCAGATCCCTTCTGTAGGGAGGTTCCACCAATGTCTTGGTCTTCAGAGCTCTTAAAGGATTTTTTTAGAATGAAATAATTCTATTAATCATTTCTGTCATCAAACAAAAGGATATTCACAGGGGAACTTGCTGCTCCTCTCTAAGATCAAGACCTGCCTGTATCATCACCAGTGCCAAACGGGAGCTGCTTATGGGCTCCTTTTTTTCAGTGAGCCAACAAAGTTTATTTTGTTAGCAAGGGAGAAGAACAACTGTGGGTTGGGAGACTAGGGACTGAAGGCCCCAGATGCAGACAGTGGGGCTAACAGCAATGACCCCTTTGCATCCAACGTGCTGTGCTGAGCAGGGGCTACGCTGCCCAAGGTCTGTTTGGGATGGAGCCACTGCCAAGCATCGCCTGCTGGGACCAGGACTGCGACAGCAGCTGCAGAGGGGGTGAGCAAGGACTGGGGGTCCCTGCAACTGGGAATGTCCTGAGGAATGTGAAACAAATGGTGGAGAGGCCAGCACACTGGGATGGGGGTCTGTGAGGGCTGGCTGGGGGTAGAAGTGCACAGGGTTAGCCTGTGACTGATACGCAGGTCTCCGCTGCCGCCTATTTTCCCTCCATTGCCTAGTACGTCAGTTAAGGGCACCCCCTTCTCTGTGCCAGCCACATTCCTCATGCCTGTATGCCAGATTTGTGTGCCTTATGTGGATCATGGTGTCAGAATTTAAACTCTTTCTCTCTGCAGCCTCTCACTCCAAAGTTCCCAGGTGAATTCACCCATTTGCCAGCATTGTGGATATTCAGAGGCAAGAGGATTTGGAGATGCAGGATCTCACCTAGGTCACCATCTGTCAAAGAGGAGTCCAGGATGACCTTCCTGCCGAGTTGTGAGGTTCAGATTGGACCCCCCTTGCTTTCTAAATGCCTTCTCAGAAAAGAGTCAGGGTGTGGCTGGATCCAGTCTTAGCCCCTGACTGTGTATTAAAAAAAAGTTTGGCCCCTGGGTTCTGTAACAGTCAGTTTATTGCAGCTCAAGCCAGGTGGCTCCAGAGAGGGACCCTCCCCATATCATCCCTGTGCCTTTTAAGGTCTCACAGTCTAAATGTGCTCAAGGTGCATGCAACTGTTCATTCAGTTATTGCCTATGATTATTGTGTCTTCCCTGTCTGATTGGTTCTGTCCTTCTCTATCTGTCCTGGTTTGAGCCAGGATGAAGCCACTTTTCCTTTTACTGATATGTTTTTTTTCTTCAGCAAGTGTTCTTTTAACTAGTAGCAGAGTGTTCTAACTAAGACTGGTAACAGAGGAATGTGTCTCTACCTGCTGGGTCTCCAAGGTCGCACCTTCACTCTGCTGGCTCAGACGCTACAGGGAGATCTCTGACCCCCCGCAGGAGGCTGAGTTAGACAGACAGCAAAACTGGCCAGAGATGTTCCATTCCGTGGAGCTACGTGAGCTCAGAGGAAGGACAGAGAGCACACAAGACAGCTTCCTCCCTGCTCCTTCTTCTCTCCTCCACCCATGGCCGGTGCCCGGGCAGGACTCCGTCCATCCCTCCCCAGGGACCCTCAGGCTCCAGCTCTTCTGACCCTCATCACTCTGCACTTTCTCCAGCAGCTCCAGAATTCTTCAGGAATGTTCCCAGCTCAGGAGATGCTGGGGGAGTTGCTGGGGTGGGGGGAGGTGAGAGGCTTTTGCACATACCTGAACATATTTGTATATAATTTTACATGTTTTCTTATATCATTAGTGTTTAATTAAAGCTGTGTAGTTTAGTTTTCAAACCAGCCAAGTCTTTCTCTTTTTCTCTCTCTCCTTCCCTACTTGGGTAGGGGGAAGGGGATCAAGAGTATTGCTATCGGACCTGAGTTGAATGGTGATACTACCTGAGAGTCCTTGTCCACCATCACCCACTTCTCATAGGATAATGCTTCAGCAGTCCAGTGTTTCCAACCTAAATTTTGGATAATCCATTTCATGACTGTATGAGATAATTTTGAGTAGTTGATAACATAATTCACAAAATCAGACTTCCTTATCTCCAAAAGGCCAGTTAATTCTTCCAGCACTCCCAGGCAAAATCACCCTCATTCACTCTGCTGCCTACTTTATTCACTAATTAGTTGCACACACAATTCATATGTATGTATACAACAGTTGCACATTTTTATTATTAAACTGTAGGATGATGGCAGTGGGCAGCAGGTTTGTTACCAATGATCATTCCCCAGTCTTCTTTCAAAGTTCTTTTTTTACAAGATTTTTTATTTCTGTTATACAGAATTGCTTGTATTTCAACTTTCTGTATTCAAGATCACTTGTTTTCATTTTACAAGTTTCTGCTTGTGGTTTGTGGTCCCTGTTTACAAACAACAATGGCAAAAGTAATGGCAACTAATAAGTAATGAATAACTTTATACTGAATAATACGTGGTCTAAGGCATTTACTTAAATTTGTTTTGTTCTCATTATAATGTGAATTCTGTACAGTTTCTCTTACTTTTCCTGTACATTTGGTACATAGTTTGCTCTTAACAAAACAAGATCAAAAAGGTAGATAGATGAATTTGCATCTGACTGATACTCACATTCAGAATGTATAGGAGCAGTTTTCTGTATTGGTTGTGGGTTTTTTTAAGGAATAATATTGATTTTTAATTTTTTTTTAAATGTTTCTATATAGGTACACTACTGTTCTGAAGTCCGGCAATGAAGTAAGTATGGTGGTAGTTTCTTCTCGTCTTCCCGAGCCAGAAGACTGAAGGGAACCAGGAGGGGTGGAATCATAATCTTCATGTGGAAATGATTGGGAAAACTATGAGAACAGCTAAACAAACAAATTGCTAGATGTGGTCCCATTTTCCAAAACAAAGTACTAAGGGGGCACCCTTAGTAGGGATGCCAATTCCTTTTAATTTGTCCTGGAATAATTTGTGGGTAAGACTGAAGTTCACAAGAAAGAATGATTCTGATCTTCAAATTAGGCATATATGTGATTCCAGTCTTTCAGAAATGTTCCAAAAGGTAGTGGTTGGTATTGGTTATGTGGGAAGAAAGCACAAAAGGCCCTGCCTCCAAACTGGTCAGGAATGTGCACTTTAGGAACAGTGATTCCCAATATCACAGTGACAAAAAGATTAAGTGATGAGGACCAGAGGCCATGGTTAAGATAATTAATGAAAAAAAAAAAAAAGGAACAACACCTTAATAGAAATACCCATGAAATTTCACTCCTTTGCCCGATGGTTTATTCCTTGGCTTGGGGTAAGTGAATTGGAAAAGCCATTAGTGAACATTTTGTGTAATGAGTACTCTGTAAAGATATATATAAGTTAAAATTGTAGTCAGAGAGGCACACAATAAGTAGCACAGCTGGAACTGAGCAAGGACACCCTGGAATAACTGGGTCTTGAAGAAGGTAATTAATCAAAAGGTTTAAAGCGTGTCTTATGTAAATCACCAACTTAGCAGGAGAAGACTTGAGGTCTATATGGATAATTGGAGCTAAGGAACGTAGGAGGTGATAAAGAAGAACCAAAATCAAGAATATGGATGGCTAAACCAGTCTTGGGCAGTTGGAGCTGTAGAACTTGCTGTATTGTGTATGTATGTATGTCATTATAACACTAAAAACCACGCCCTCAGGTCAAAAAGACCCCTGCCTGGGTGAAGGCCCTTTGCCTGAGCGTGCGTAAGAGTAGAAATTGCAACATAACCATGTTATAATTCTAGGCAAATTGCTAACTAATCGCTATAGGGAGGATGGACATGGAAGATTTTGTCATTTGCATATAAATATGGAATGAAAAATCTTGTTTGGGGTGCTTAATTTGTGGGAAGGCCCTAAGCCCCCAACTTTGTACAAACCTGCAATAAAAAAAGTCTCCTTCCTAAATGTAGTCTCTGTCTCACTTTCTTAAAACTGTAACACCCTCATGACAGTAGAAATTTAATTAATGAACTATGATGGAAACTGATGTTTCAACTTGATTTGTCTTGGATTTTTTTTTTTTGTTGGATTGTGGATAGCAGGTCCCATGACTCCATCTGTGTTCTGTTCTGGGTAGCCTTCACTTTAGGACCTGTAAGTAGGAAAAGCAGTCCTTCCAAAAAAAGCACTGGCTGTCCACATGTGGAGAGTTGCCTAAGCACGTGATCAGAATTAAATCCAAATTTCACTTAATGTTGCTGCTGCTGTTGGTCTTCACTGTCTTTAATCTCCCCAGTGCTCTCTCCTGGCTGGGAGCTATGAATCTTTGAGGTTTTGTTTTGCATGTATGCAGCTTTATGTGTTCTGTTTTTATGTACTTGTTTCCCAAAGCTCTGTATGATTCATTTATTTCATCCTGGTTTTGTAGTAGCTTGACATTTATCCATGCACTATTCAGTATCTGGTCCTATTGCCCTCAAAAGTGTTAAGATTCCTAAATCACATTTCAGATGTTCCCCCTAAATTATTTCTTCAGGATCAGGTTGAAAGCACCTGAAGAACAGAAAAAGTCATTTCTTATGCTGTACTGACAGGTACATTTCCACTTTGTCAGTTAAAAGGTAACTGGGTCCACAGATGAGGATCTGGAGGAATGGTTCAAGGTGCAGCTTCTCCCAGCTCAGGTGCATTGCACAGACTTGCAGACTGCTGCTGAGGTAATCCTTTTCTTATTTTCTCTCCCTCAACAGAAGAATTCAAAGCTCTTCTATTTGCAAGCGACCTTGAAAGGTTCTTCCTAGAGAAATTAAGTGGACAAATGAAAATGCAGCTTTCATGGCATTTTCACTGACACCTCTTGTGCCAGGAGGTCAAATGTTTTCATTTACCTATGGAACTTGGCATTATTATACTGAAGTAGAATTACTATTTTTTTTTTCTTTTTCAATTTAGCAGTGAGTAACATCTGCTTTGAGACCAGAGGGGTCAGTTGATAAAGGATGGGGAGTTGTCAATAAAATGTTGGAATGATTGAATTCTTTTCTTTGAAACTGGAATTTGTTTAGCTTTTTCCTATGTCCTCTTCTTAAGCTAACTTAAGATCTATTTGTTATCCTTTTTTTTTTTTCTTTATATCTTGAGTTGTTATAAACAAGTCAATTAGAGAGGCCCAAAATTGCCATTACTAGGCTCTGTGTTAGTTGCATATAATGATGAAAATTCAATGTGTTTTTCTGAATTCTTCATTGCTATGTCTGCTTCAGGTGTTGCTTAAAAAAATCTTTCTAGGTTTAGCAAAAATAGCACAGTGACCAGAGGGTGGATGGCAGAAGTGCTGGGTTGGTTGCCTGTGAAAATTGGTAAGAGCTGAGGAACAGTCTGAGTTGTCTTGGATTTGGTGCCTACTAATATTTTGAGCAGGAAGAAAAAAAAAATTAGTTCCCTTATAGTAGAAGAATTCTGGAGCTGGATGTGCTGTGAGGAACAGGACATGGGTACCTGGAAAGCAAGACTTGCTGGGCTTGTCTGGAAGTGTGTTGATGTATCTGCCTGTTTCCTGCTGCTGCAGCTCTTTGCTTCCCAGCAATTGATCAGGAACCCACTGCTGTTCCAGCAGCCTTCCTGGGCCTGGCTTAGGGAGAGAGCAAATGTGGTTTCTGAGAGCTCAGGAGAAAAAATAAACCCACAAAGCCAGGAGGCAAGTCGTTGCCGGGCCTGTTCTCCCACAGGAGCTTGTGCCAGCAGGGATCCCCTCCCTGCAGGTGGCTCCGCTCCTGCGGGAGCAGCTCGGCTGGAGGGAGCTGCGTCTGGGCACGGGCTGCAGGAACCTGCTGCCACCCTGGGGCTGGCCCCGGGTGCCCTGAGCTGTGACAGTGGAGCAGGCACCAGGCCCTGGGATGTTCCATCCCTGGGGCCACCTCCAGCCCGAGTACCCATGAGGGGTGATGGCAACAGGAGATGGTACCATAGCCCCTCTGTGACAACAGCCCCTGCCCAGAAAGCCCTGCCCTCGGGGGTAACCTCAACACCCGTGTCCACCCTGCTCGGATCCCTGTCTGCAGTGAGGAGGAGGAGGGCTGCAGGCTGTCCCTTTCTCCTATTCAGATCACTGTCTGCAGTGAGGAGGAGGAGGGCTGCAGGCTGTCCATCCTTCCCATGCAGTTGGGTTCCCCTAGCCAGAAAGGCTCCTGCCCCCCAAGTGCTTTTTGTGCCTTTTGGTCAGGGAGCAGGGATGGCCTCACTCAGCCTGGTCCAGCTGTTGGACCTCGCCCGGAGGACACCTGCTTTAGGGCTGTCCAGTATCGGGCCCTGTAGCAGCTGCTGCTGACCCTGCTCCAGCTTTTCTGAATATTCCCTCACTTTGATTGGAAAATTCCCAGCCCTCCCTGCTGAAGTAGCCTGACAGATCTTAGTGGCCTATTTAATGTACACGAAAGTGCCCTAGTTAGGTCTAAAACTTGAAATAGCAGGAATAGTTACATCTTGAAGATTTAAATTGAAACTAAGCAATTTATGCAAGAATAAAAACCGCACAAAGGAGGGAGGCATTTGATTTGCTTTACTTTCTGTGTCTACTATGCACATGTACCAGATCAAAGAAAAAAGACTAATTTCTTCCCGACAGACTGATCTGGACATGTGGTGCCCCATACATGGTCTTTCCCCAAACCCAAGAAGTTTACTGCACAGCCTAATTTATCAGGACAACACAGACAGTTGACTTGCAGCCTGAGTGCACCCCAGGGGTGGTTGTTCTGAGAGGCCTGAAAGAATTCAGGCAAGGTGTGGCTGTCTCACTACTAAAAAAATACCTTTGTTTTACTTCTAGGAGAGAAATCTCAACATAGACTCACAAGTAGGTGATAATGGCAGCAAGAGCTGTGGCTCTTTTTGAGGAGCAGTTTGTGAAAGGCCGTATTCCTGGGGAACAGATCCATGCTGATAGTTGTGTGTCTTGATCCTAAGCAGGCAGACCTGAAGCCTTTCTGAAGTGCTTAGGTAAGAGCTTCAAATCTAGACACTTGACTAGTACACAGAAATCACCCATCCTTACCCAGAGCACCAGAAAAGCATCTGTGAGGGTTTGTGTCAAAGCTTCATCCCATCTGCCTCTGGCAAGGGCTCAAGTTAATGCCTTAAAACAGAAGTTAAGAAAGTGTGGGAACACAGGCCTCTTCTGAGTACTTTCCCAGGTTCCAGCAGTTTGCAGCACAGGGAGCTCCTGAGCCAGGTTTGGTGTAAATAAATGCAGTTTATTTAGATGATATAAAGTCAATGGTAAAATTCAACCGAGACTGATTAGGTGGGCTGCTGTTACAGCAGCTCTGACAGGTGAGTTCTCCACCCAAAGGCATCTCCCAGTGAGGGCTGTGAGCACCCAGAGGTGCCTCTGGGTGTA
>NW_009952582.1:0-1343 GCF_000747805.2 Chaetura pelagica | reverse complement strand
CAGTGAAGGAACCAGAAGTGAGCCGTGTTTCCCCTGGTCTTGAAAAGGGAGTCACAAACTTACTGACAGTTTCATTAACAATTTATTTAAGAACATGACTCCCGGATGCAAACAGAATGATTATGCCAGTCAGTATCAGGAAGATGACCTAAGAGACAGGCAAGAACTCTTTCAGTAATCTAATTCTTTTTGACCCTTACAGAGATCATCTTCAGCATTTTTTTTTAAGTTTAACTGATGCACTGGGGTTTTATAATCAGTGCTTTTGTTACTGAATTGACTAAATTTTGTTTATTTAGAGGCCCTAACCAAGACAAGGATTTTAGGAGAAATTATTTGCATCAGAATCCTATTGGGAGAGGGAGTGGGTTGGTTATGTTTTACTTCAGTAGTCACAGAAACCACATGTACTAGACTAGTGGTACATACAAGTAGCTAAGGTCTAGTGTTACATAAAGAGTAAGATATGCTTAAGCAGCTACTGTGGAAAGAATAATACAATAATACATCTTGAAGCTATCATACGGTGGCCAAGGTCACAATAACCAGTTATGCTGCTTGAATATCCCCTTCCCCTACCTCAACTTGGTTTGAATATCAGGGACTACAATCAATAAGGTGACCGATGATTTTTGTTAAGAAATGAGTAAGTATGAAGTTTTGTAACTCGAGGGGCCAATAAATGCAAAGGTTAAACTTAATGAATAATTAAAAACGAGCACTATATGCATTTTTATGCTAGATAATTTGAACAATAGACATTGAATATATAAAAAGCCTGTTGATTGTAATGCAGCTCAGGATACGCTGGGACGAGTTATCCCCCGTATCCTCGGTGCGCTAAGAAGGAGGTGTCTGCTTCTCTGCATCTCACTGGTGTCAACGGGTTGTTTTCCCCATATTTGGTGACAGGTATGGAATGAAAAGTAGCAGCAGAACCTGGGTATGTGGGGCAGGTATAAGGAAGGAAACAAGGGAAATGTGTACCTGGGGTGAAAGGCCAGCAGAGCTCTCAGGCTACGGGGTGGGCACAGGGGTCTTGGGGAAAGCTTGTGCTGCCCAGAAGGGATGAAAGCACAGCAGGGCCAGCCTGGCTCCGCCCGGGGTGGCCACAGCACACACACGGTGAGGGCAGAGTGCAGGCAGTGCTTCCCTGCACCGCACTTGGCAGCAGTGGCACTCCCTGTCACCTGCCATTTGTGGTATTTATGGCTTTGCCGGGCAATGAGGCAGGTCCCCCACATCCCCTTGGCTGACAGTTTAATTTTAAGATCCTTGTGGGGAGTTCACTGCCCTGTCCCCTGTGCAGGGGCAGAGGGAAGCAGGGAAGGGGGAGACAGGCT
>NW_009952581.1:0-6456 GCF_000747805.2 Chaetura pelagica | reverse complement strand
GTTCTGCTTTGGTTTCTGGAGGCCACTGCTGACAGAGCACAGAAGGGAGGAGGTGAGACCCTGGAGAGCTGGGGGGGTGGGATTTTGGGGGTTCAAAGGGGTGACTGATGACACCAACACCACGTTCTCCCTTTCCACTCCCACTGGTGCCAAGAAAGAAGCCAAAGGGACATTCCCAGGAGGAGGTAAAATGGCTGGTTTGACGTGTCCTTGGGCGACCTCACCTGGGTTGGGAGGGAGAAGAAGAAGAAGAGAAGATGGGGGTGGGGGTTTGTTCCAGGCTGGGTGATTCCCAGTGGGATGGAATTGTGGTGGGGTGGGAATGGGGGGTGGGTACCTGAGGGGAGGTCTCCCAGGAGTTGGGTGGGGGTCTGGGCAGGGGGGGTGGTCAAGCCCAGGGTGTTGTGGGGCAGGGAAGTCAACGGGGAGTCGCCCAAGATGCCGGGTTTCTGTGGAGGAGAAGAGGAGGTGGGAGTGGTGGGAATGGTGGGATCGTGGTGGGAATGGTGGGATCGTGGTGGGAATGGTGGGATCGTGGGGTTCTGGGGGTGTGGGGTGATGGGATCATGGGAGAATCTCATCATGGAAGCATCGAATGATGGGATGGTGGAATCGTGGGGTCGTGGAATCAGGGAGTTGTGGAGTCATGGAATGATGGAATCATGATGGGAGGCATGATGGGATCATGGGATGATGGGATCATGGGATTCCAGAGGTGTGGGGTGATGGGATCATGGGATCATGGGAGAATCAAATGGAATCATCGAATTATGGGATCGTGGAATCATGGGATCATGGAATCAGGGAGTTGTGGAGTCATGGAATGATGGAATCATGATGGAATCATGATGGGAGGCATGATGGGATCATGGGGTTCTGGAGGTGTGGGGTGATGGGATCATGGAATCATGGGAGAATCTAATAATGGAATAATTGAATCATTGAATTATGGGATCGTGGAATCATGGGATTGTGGAATCAGGGAGTTGTGGAATCATGGAGTGATGGAATCATGATGGAATCATGATGGGAGGCATGATGGAATCATGGGACCCCAGAGGTGTGGGGTGATGGGATCATGGGATCATGGGAGAATCAAATGGAATCATCGAATTATGGGATTGTGGAATCAGGGAGTTGTGGAGTCATGGAATCATGATGGAATCATGATGGGAGGCATGATGGAATCATGATGGGAGGCATGATGGAATCATGATGGGAGGCATGATGGAATCATGATGGGAGGCATGATGGAATCATGATGGGAGGCATGATGGAATCATGATGGGAGGCATGATGGAATCATGATGGGAGGCATGATGGAATCATGATGGGAGGCATGATGGAATCATGATGGGAGGCATGATGGAATCATGATGGGAGGCATGATGGAATCATGATGGGAGGCATGATGGAATCATGATGGGAGGCATGATGGAATCATGGGACCCCAGAGGTGTGGGGTGATGGGATCATAGGGTTCTGGAGGTGTGGGGTGATGGGATCATGGGGTTCTGGAGGTGTGGGATGATGGGATCATGGGAGAATCTAATAATGGAATCATCGAATTATGGGATTGTGGAATCATGGGATTGTGGAATCAGGGAGTTGTGGAGGCATGGAATGATGGAATCATGATGGGAAGCATGATGGAATCATGGGATTCTGGAGGTGTGGGGTGATGGGATCATGGAATCATGGGAGAATCTAATCATGGAATCATTGAATGACGGGATTGTGGAATCATGGAATCACAGAATCAGGGAGTTGTGGAATCATGGAATGATGGAATCTGGACTTAAAGAATCATGGAATTATGGAAGGAAGGAATCATGGGATCATGGGATTCTGGAGGTGTGAGGTGATGGGATCATGGGAGAATCAAATCATGGAATCGTCAAATTATGGGATCATGGAATCATGGGATCATGGAATCAGGGAGTTGTGGAATCATGGAATGATGGAATCTGGACTTATAGGATCATGGAATCATGGAACTATGGAGGCTTAAAGGAGGGGAAATTGAGGGATGAGGGAGGGGAAAAGAGAGGCCTAAAAGGGTGGGAAAACCTGAGGGGAGGAAATGATCCCACCACTGGATTTGGGCTGATCCCAGATTCCCAGATCCCCACCCACCTGCTGGGCCTGGGTCTGGTTCTGCAGAGCCAACTGGAGAAGAGCACTGGAAAGAGCTGGGTTGGTGACCAGGGGAACAGAGGGAGCAGCACCCAGAATTCCTGGAGGGAAAAGCAACCCTGGAGGGAAAGGGATTCTTGGGATCAACTTCTCCCAGGGCTGGGAATTCTGCCTTACCCTGTTTTCCTCCCACAGCTCCATGGAGGAGGGGGTTGAGGAGAAGCTGGAGAGAAGCAGGATTTCCAAGGCTGTTGAGGATTTGGAGGATGTTGGGTTCAGGAAGAAGCCCCTTCCCACGGTTCAGAGCCTTCAAATTCCAAGGGAAGGAAGGAAGGGGGAGGGAAGGAGGAAGGAAAGAGGAGGAGGAGGAAGGAAAGAGGAGGAGGAGGAGGAAGGAAAGAGGAGGAGGAGGAGGAAGGAAAGAGGAGGAGGAGGAGGAAGGAAAGAGGAGGAGGAGGAGGAAGGAAAGAGGAGGAGGAGGAGGAAGGAAAGAGGAGGAGGAGGAGGAAGGAAAGAGGAGGAGGAGGAGGAAGGAAAGAGGAGGAGGAGGAGGAAGGAAAGAGGAGGAGGAGGAGGAAGGAAAGAGGAGGAGGAGGAGGAAGGAAAGAGGAGGAGGAGGAGGAAGGAAAGAGGAGGAGGAGGAGGAAGGAAAGAGGAGGAGGAGGAGGAAGGAAGGAGGAGGAGGAGGAGGAAGGAAAGAGGAGGAGGAGGAGGAAGGAAAGAGGAGGAGGAGGAGGAAGGAAAGAGGAGGAGGAGGAGGAAGCAAAGAGGAGGAGGAGGAGGAAGCAAAGAGGAGGAGGGAAAAGGAAAGAGGAGGGAAAAGGAAAGAGGAGGGAAAGGAGGAAGGAAAGAGGGGGCAGAAGGGAGGAGGAAGAGGAAGGCAGGAGGAAGCAGCCTCACCGTGGCCTGGGCAGCAATCAGGGCAGCCAACATGCTGCGCCCGGGGGGGCCGGGGGCGCAGAAGGAGACGCGGACGTGATTCCCAGCCAGTGGAATTCCATCCATGGCCCGTTGGACCCGCTCAGCTGCCTCTGCTGACTCGTATTCCAGGACAGCAAAGCCCTTCAGCTGCCCATCCTGCCCGTAGGCCAACTGGGAAGGACAGGAATTCCAGGATGAGGGGCAGGAGAATGGGATGATCCACCTCCCTGCTCTGTCTCACACGTCGTTCCCATGGATGCACCGGTTGGTTGTGGGTTGGATGGGGTGGAGGAACAGTAGGAGAAGAGGATGTTGGGTGGGAAGGTTGGTTGGGCTGTTGGAGGGCAGGGAGGGTCCACAGAAGGGTCTGGAATGGTTGAATCCATGGGCTGAGGGAGCTGGAGAGGCTGGATCCATGGGTTGAAGGACCTGGAGAGGTTGGATCCAGGGGTTGGGAGACCTGGAGAGGTTGGATCCAGGGGCTGAGGGACCTGGAGAGGTTGGATCCAGGGGTTGAGGGACCTGGAGAGGTTGGATCCAGGGGCTGAGGGACCTGGAGAGGTTGGATCCATGGACCTGGAGAGGTTGGATCCATGGGTTGAGGGACCTGGAGTGGTTGGATCCAGGGGCTGAGGGACCTGGAGAGGTTGGATCCAGGGGCTGAGGGACCTGGAGACGTTGGATTCAGGGACCTGGAGAGGTTGGATCCAGGGGTTGAGGGACCTGGAGAGGTTGGATCCAGGGGCTGAGGGACCTGGAGAGGTTGGATCCATAGACCAGGAGAGGTTGGATCCAGGGGCTGAGGGACCTGGAGAGGTTGGATCCAGGGGCTGGATCCAACTGTATGAGCTTCAACAAGGGCAAGTGCTGGGTCATAGAACCACAGGACCATTTGGGTTGGAGGAACCAGGGGGGATGGATGAAAACTGGCAGAGGGAGCTGGAGGTTGGACATGAGGAGGAAATTCTTGGCTGGGAGGGTGGGGAAACCCTGGAAGAGGTTTCCTGGAGAAGCTGTGGGTGATGGAAGTGTCCAAGGGCAGGTTGGATGGGGCTTGGAGCAACCTGGGCTCCAAGAGGTGTCCCTACCCATGGTGGGGGTTGGATCTAGATGATCTTGAAGGTCCCACCAACCCAACCCATCCCAGGACCCTCTGAAATGGTGCCAAGACAAGAAGAAAAGACCTAAAGCTCCACCAGGGGAGGTTTAGGTTGGATCTTGGGATACAATTCCTGTCTGGAAAGGGTTGTTGAGGATGGAACAGGTTGCCCAGAGAGGTGGTGGAGTCCCCATCCCTGGAGAGCTTCTAAAACCATGGAGGGACATGGATTAGGGGGTTGATCACAACAGAGTTGGGTTGAAAGCTGGACTGGGTGACCATCAAAGACCTTTCCCAACCCAAAGAGCTCCACAGCATCTTTTTACCTGGCAAAAAGTGGGAGAGCAGGATGAGGAGAAGACACGTCGAAGCTCCTCCAGGTCTGAGAAGTTGTGGGGAAGTTTATCCACACACAAACACTTGGAATGGAGAAGATCCAAGGTCAACTGGTTGACGTCGGTCCAGTGGACATAGAGAGTCCTGGTTCCCAGTTGCTTCCCCAACAAATCCGACTTGGCTCGAGCTGCTGAATCCTTCTTCATGTATTCCACGAATCCATAACCTTTGGAATGTCCAGTTTCTTGGCTGTAGACCAGGAAACATCTCTCCAAGTTGCCAAAAGGTCTGACCAGCTCTTCAAACTGCTGTTGGGTGAAGAGTTGGGGGAGGTTGGCGATGCACAGAAGAGCATCCGTGGGTTGGAGTTGAACTGAGATCTCCTTCTCCCGGAGTTTGGTCCCATGGAATTCCCTGATGGCTCCTTCTGCTTGTTCCCCATTGAGCAACGTGACAAAAGCTGAAGGAAAAGGGGGGGAAAAATGGGAAGGGAGGGATGAGGAACAGGTTGGTCAAGTCTTTCATCATCTGGAGTCACCTGGAGGAGTTGGTGGGAATGACTCGTCCATGCAGGTGATGGGGATGAGGTTGGAAGAGGATTTGGGAAGAGGGATAATGGTCATGGGTGCCAATGGGACCTGGTTGGAGATGTTCCTGCTCCAAGGTTCTAGGGAAGGAGGGATGATGTTGGTGGGTTGGGACATCCTGAGGTTGGAAAAGCTGCCCTGAGGATCCAGAAAACTGGATCCGTGGGTTGAGGGACCTGGAGAGGTTGGATCCATGGACCTGGAGAGGTTGGATCCAGGGGCTGAGGGAGCTGGAGAGGTTGGATCCATAGACCAGGAGAGGTTGGATCCAGGGGCTGAGGGACCTGGAGAGGTTGGATCCAGGGGCTGAGGGACCTGGAGAGGTTGGATCCATAGACCAGGAGAGGTTGGATCCAGGGGCTGAGGGACCTGGAGAGGTTGGATCCATGGGCTGAGGGACCTGGAGAGGTTGGATCCAGGGGCTGAGGGACCTGGGGAGGTTGGATCCAGGGGCTGAGGGACCTGGAGAGGTTGGATCCAGGGGCTGAGGGACCTGGGGAGGTCTAGGGAAGGAGGGATGATGTTGGTGGGTTGGGACATCCTGAGGTTGGAAAAGCTGCCCTGAGGATCCAGAAAACTGGATCCGTGGGTTGAGGGACCTGGAGAGGTTGGATCCATGGACCTGGAGAGGTTGGATCCAGGGGCTGAGGGAGCTGGAGAGGTTGGATCCATAGACCAGGAGAGGTTGGATCCAGGGGCTGAGGGACCTGGAGAGGTTGGATCCAGGGGCTGAGGGACCTGGAGAGGTTGGATCCATGGGTTGAGGGACCTGGAGAGGTTGGATCCAGGGGCTGAGGGACCTGGAGAGGTTGGATCCAAGGGCTGAGGGACCTGGAGAGGTTGGATCCAAGGGCTGAGGGACCTGGAGAGGTTGGATCCATGGACCTGGAGAGGTTGGATCCATAGACCTGGAGAGGTTGGATCCATGGACCTGGAGAGGTTGGATCCAGGGGCTGAGGGACCTGGAGAGGTTGGATCCAAGGGCTGAGGGACCTGGAGAGGTTGGATCCATGGACCTGGAGAGGTTGGATCCATGGAGCTGGAACCAGTTCCACCCACCTGTCCCCTTGTACTTGTCCACAAAGCAGTACTTGAGCTCGTAGTTGCTTAGCAGGTCGTGGATCTCCTGGACACACAGGGAACTGTTCCCAGTTCCAGGGTACAAGCCCCAGTTCCCACCCCTCTTCCCCACGTTGGGAACAGGAAGGGGCTGGATCTGCACCCAAAACTCTTCCCTGAGGGTCTTCACGGGGTCTGGGGTCACCCCCCCTGCCCCAAATTTCCCTCCCCCCAGGGTATTTATCCCTCCTTCCCACCCCCAGGGTATTTAACCCCAATTCCCAACCCCCTGGGTACTTATCCCTAATTTCCTGCCTC
>NW_009952580.1:541750-542050 GCF_000747805.2 Chaetura pelagica | reverse complement strand
AGAGATTTGTCTCCTTCCTTTAACTGCGCTTGGGAAATAGGTGGCTTTGTTTGCACAAGTTCGAACTGTCTAATAAGGACGGCGAGGCAGGTTGATCTGATCTCACTTTGGGAGGGAGCAGCAGCCCGAAAGAGCTTGCCCCAAGAGGTAATTGCTGGAATGTGACATATTGTGTTGAAATGAGACGGGATCTTTGCTCGGCACGTCTGTCCGGCATCTGCTCCTCGGAAATGTGCACTTTTCCCTTCGGAGGTCAGAAGCGGTAACGAGGGGCTGCGGTGGCCCGGCACGGGCGGGGCG
>NW_009952580.1:536736-540126 GCF_000747805.2 Chaetura pelagica | reverse complement strand
TCCCACCCCCCCGCCGCCGCCTCCCGCCGCCGCCTCCGTCCGCACCTCCAGCCCCACCATTCAGCGCGCAAGATACCCGCCAGGTAAGGTGCCGCTCCGCGGGGCCGGGCTCCCCCCTTCGCCCGGGGGAGGAGGAGGAGGGAAGAAGAGGGTGAGGGACATCCTGCCGCGGCCCCTGCCTGCCCCAAATCCCTTTGGCATCATCTGTCCCCGACGTGTTTAAATCCCAACAGGATCCGGGCAGTTTCACAGAGATGCTGTGCACATGGGGTGGTGCCAGCCCCCCACCGAAGGGTTTGCCAGGCTTAAGGGGGAAACGGGTTAATGTCCCTGTGAGGACCCCGCACCCCTCGTGACACGCTCTCGCAAAGGCAGCAGAATAATACGGTCAGAGCTCTGAATGTCCCTACCTTGATTTATTTTTTTGGTAGCCATTCGTTTGGGCTTCGATGACAGGTTGCTGCTCTTCAAGGCTTGCGGGCCTTTTTAAAATATTCTTGGGCACAGAAGAAAAAAAAAAAAATCCCAGTTATTTACTTTGCAGAGTAATTAATGTTGGTGCCTAAGAGGGAAAGTCGGGTTTAGAATTAGTCGAGTGTGCTGGCAGAGGGTGAGTGAGGCAGGAGGAATCCAGAAGCAGGAGAGACCAGACCTTTAGGTTAGGGTTATTTTTTCTATCCTCAGGTCATACTTATTTTAGACTTCTGTTTTCTTACTCCACTTTGCACAGAAGTCAGCAACATAACCCTGTTATGCCCAGAAAAATGCAGGGGGGGGGGGGAAAACCCATAATTACCTGTTTCCCTGAACTCCTGCTGGTTTTCTGAGCTAGCAAAAAAGCCTTTTTCCTTTGCAGGGCTGTATATCAACATGTCCACTTTGTGTCATTATCTGTCCACTCTCTTAGTTGTGTTCCTCAGTCAGTCCTCAATGGAGGTCCGAGGAAGGAATTTCTTTCCCTTTTTATTTGATTAAGCACCAATCGCTGTGTTTTAACAGACGGTCCTTAAACTAACAAACGATTGTAATTGGACTTGGGATGAAATGACATGGACAGAAATTCATGGGGAAAAAAGGAGAACAGTAGGAAAACACATAAATAACAATGGGAGGCAAGGCTTGTGAAAGAGTTATCCTGCTTTTCTTCTTGAAGTACTTGGATTTACAAGCAGGAAGGTCTTAATTTCAGAAAATAGTACAATTTTTTTCTAGTTTTTAATGGTTTTTTTGAGAAGATGAAAGATCTGAATGGTTTGTGACAGTACAGTAAATTAAATCTGGTGCTTAGTTTAAAAATGTTTATCTGCAAAGCGGGAAGGAAAGAATTAAAAGTTGATACAACACAATTTTTTTTTTATTGCTGCATGCCAGGCTCAAGAGAATATTTTAAAATTGTGAGTGAAGGGAGTTTTTAAAATACTGAGGAAAATCCCATTCTTTTCAAGCAAGCTTCTTTTTTCTTTTTCTTTTTTTTTTTTTAGTATGAATTGTTTCTCAAGTGCTTTTGGAATATAAATTACCACGATTAGAAAGGCATTAACTGCACTTATAATTTATACAAATTTCCTCCATATTTACTTTTATTTTCTTTTTAAAAGAGAATATATACTAATTGATTAATTTTCTTCCTCTGCTGTGGAACCAAAATATACCACACACTTCTAGTTCTGGTCTGGAATCACAATGTTTAGCCAGGCAAATCTCAAATGGATTGCAGAATTGGTTCCATTATTTCCTGAGAGCAACAAAAGAAACAGCAGACTAGGAGGAAATGTAAAAGAAAAAAAAATAATTCGAATCTTTATAGCCAGGCACTGTGTTGCTTCAACTATCCCAGCTATCAGTGAACCACATCAACTTTTATGACTAATGGATAAAAACAATTCTATTAGTAGCCTCAACCTTGCTGGCCTATAAAAACAGAAACAGAAATACCACATACTTTTTCTCTTACATGTTTGCAAATTTAGGGATATGTGGTACTACCTAGGTTTTTTTTAGGAGAATAATCTACCACAGATAAGCCTTAAAACTACTAGATAGAAAGGAACCTTAAATTATTAGCTGACCAGAAATACACTTTTAAGGCCTAGAGTTGAGCAAGCACAGCTGCTGTTTGCAAGTCCTAAGTAGCAAGCAATGTGAGTTGAGTCGTTCCTCTAGCATGCACTGCTGATGCTGGTTCTCTTTAAGTATATATAATTTTTAATATTATGCATTTGATAATCCCTTTTACCCTTCATTAAAATTTTATGGCACAGTTGCACACATGCAGAGAGAGATTTAGAGCCAAAAACTGTTTTCATCCTGCTTATCTAATTCTCATTGACACCTGTGTATATTAAGCAGCAGATGTAGGGCAGCTTGACGTGGCTGCTTCGTTCGCTGGCACTCGTATCAATCTGAGTTGCTCCTGTGACTCGATGAGAACAGGCCCTCTAACACCTAAAGCTTAGTCAATCCCCAATGTGTACTTCTTGTTGAAAGGCAAAGACTCGAGGATAGTTTATGTGGCCCCTGTCCAGGCAGGAGTGGGAGTCAGGTGTCCAACCGAGCGCCGTGAAATGTGGGGAAGCTTCTGGGAGGGAAGTTTGCAGGGGCCTGGGCGGCAGGCTCGGCACGCTGGGCTCATGGTTAACGCTCCCCTTTGCCCTCGCAGATATGCCCTGTGTGCAAGCGCAGTATAGCCCTTCACCGCCCGGTTCGAATTATGCAGCTCAGACCTACGCGTACGGCTCGGAGTACAGCTCGGAGATCATGAACCCTGACTATGCCAAGCTGACCATGGACCTGAGCAGCACCGAAATCACTGCCACCGCCACCACCGCCCTTCCCAGCTTCAGCACCTTCATGGAGGGTTACTCTGGAAGCTACGAGCTCAAGCCTTCCTGCCTCTACCAAATGCAATCTGCTTCCTCCGGCCCAAGGCCCCTCATAAAGATGGAAGACACCCGGCTCTCCCCGTACCAGCCCTCGCTCCCAGCCTCCACGGACGAAGGGATGCCCAGCACTTCCATGTACTTCAAGCAATCTCCGCCCTCCACGCCCACCACACCCGGCTTCCCCGCTCACCAGAGCCTGTGGGAGGAGCCCCCCCTGCAGCCCACCCAGACCTGCCTGCCACCTGGACACCTGATGGACACTGCCCCCATGAAGACTGTGCCTCCGCGCTTCCCCCTCTTCCACTTCAAGAACTCTCCCCCGCACACGCCGACCGCCCACATGTGCTACGACCCTGCCTCCCTCAGCCTGCCCCTGGGCTCCGACAGACCCGCCGCCAGCCAGACGCCCATGGAGGGTCATTCCTACGGGCTTCACCTGGCCAAAAGACCAGCCACCTTAGCCTTCCCACCGCTCGGCCTCAATGCAGCCGCCTCCAGCCTCATGGGG
>NW_009952580.1:534711-536518 GCF_000747805.2 Chaetura pelagica | reverse complement strand
CCGGCGAGCTCCTTGGCGATATTGCCTTCCGCCCGCGCCAGCCTGGCCTCCGCCTGGGCAGCCTGCTCTTTGGCGATGGCTTCGTTGGCCTCCCTCCTCTCCCCCGCCAGCTGGCGCCGGAGGTCAGCCTTCTCCTTCTCCAGGGCTGCCACCTTCTCCGCCAGCTTGCGGCACTTGCTGTGTCCCCACCCAGCAGGAGCTCCTCGTCTGGGGAAGGCACCTGCGCGGTCTGCGGGGATAATGCCGCCTGCCAGCACTATGGGGTACGGACGTGCGAGGGCTGCAAGGGCTTCTTCAAGGTGAGAGCTCTGCGTTTTGCTCCCCTCCCCGCTTCCCTCAGCCTCCCCTCCCTCCCGAGCTGCCCTGGTACGCTCCTGGTTCTCACCCGGGGGGCTCAGAGGCGTTGTGGTAGAGCTCAGAGCCCCCCAGCAGGGTGTTATGGACACCCACCCAGAGTTTTCAAAGAAGGCCAAAGCAAGCCCTCCGTAGTCTTGGATGAGAAAGCGCTGTGGCAATGAGCTGGGCAAACCACATCCCCACCCTGCCAGCGTCCCTCAACAGAAGCATGGGTCACTGCTCCTCTGCATTTAAACTGCATTTGTACCGAAACTCACCTGGAATAATACATCCAGTCTGGGTTTTACTCAGTCACTTGTTGCAATTAACCTACATTTTTAAGTAAGGAAAGAAATCCTGAAGTTGTGAAGCCCACTTGGTATTTTAGTTGATGGTAGCAGTGCCATTTGTTGTCCTGGGGTGGCTGGGGTGAGGAGGGCTGTGAGTTTGATGCCAGGAGGAAACAAACTGGTTTCGTGCATGGAACAAACCCAAGCACTTGCAGTTTTATTTGGTTGCTGCTTCTGTCATTACTCTTCTGGTCAGGAGCCCAGTGAGTCCCCACCAGTGGAAAGCTGCTTGCAGAGCAGTGACTAAGCACTGCATAGGGTCCTGTTGCCCGCTCTGCAATGGAGAAAGCAATGGAGAACAGCAACACGAGTAACTTACACATGTCAGTATCTCAGTGGAAATTCTGTCCTTATGTTTTTAAGATCTGATTACCCTCTTTTTGCTCTGAGTTTTGGTTGCTTTGTAATTCCCTTTCAAGAGACTGAGTTCAGATCCAAGTATTATTTGCTGAGTTGGCTTGTTCAAGTGAACAACTTGAAACAGACTTTTAGGGGGATGGTTCTAGGCAGCAGGCTAAAGGTTTGATGCATTTGTGATTGATTTGGGATATTTCTTCCCGCAAGGATAGCAGTCACGGCCCTGTTCTAGTAAAAGATGAGAACAAAAATAGGCCCAAAAATAGTAGGGAGAGAGGCAACTTTTTTTTTTCATTGCACACAGAGCTGCTAGTCTTACTTAATAATAACTCTTTGACAACACTGTGAGATACACATCTCACGTAAAACTCATTTGTTATTTAAATACAATTAGGAAAGGAAACACAAGCAACCTGAAAATAGCAGCTCTTATGGGCCCAGTCCTGCCCCTGTGGAAATCTGTAGCATATCCTTGACTGGGAGCAGTATCTAGAGCTTATTCTGCAACATTAAACAGTTTTCAGTACTAAAGGACAATGAACAATGTTTCCTGTGTCTCTAATATTTAGTACGTTAAAGCTGTTATTTGAAAAGGAACACAAATTATGAATTAACATTTTTCTATTCATTTAATTGCGGCGAAAGATTTAATTTTGAATGTTGAGCTGATAAATTTGTTCCTATTCCGATGTCTTTCCTATTAACATCTTTTTGTGTGTATGTGTATAGAGTTATTTATTGATGTATCTCTGATTTTAAGTAGG
>NW_009952580.1:485012-534606 GCF_000747805.2 Chaetura pelagica | reverse complement strand
AGATAATACATTTTTGCAGCGATATTTGTTCCATTCTGCCAAAGTCTTCCAGGTTTTCAGAAATGTTGAAATTATTGTATAGTTTTAAGATCATTTTACAGTTATTAGATGTATATAACTACTGTATATTTCTGTCTATTTTTTCCCCAGGTCAGGTTAGCTTTCCCAGAGTATTTAACTAAACACATTTTATAGGGGTTTCTGGTATTTTTATTTTTCTCCCTGTTGATTTTAATGGCTAACCAAACCAGTTATTGTGGTATTTGACTAACAATAGTGATAGCAAGAGAAGTACATCACAGATAATTTTGATTTTATTTTAATAAGGTCAGCAATAATCAAGGGAATGAACCAAGTAGAAAATTGTTCCCAAAGGGATATTAAAAGCGGAGATAATCTAATCCCCAAAGGTAAATGCGATGACCTGGTAATTTCAGATATGATTTTATCATTCAAAGTTGCCTGTCTCCAGAGACTTGCTTCAGAACAATCCTAGATGATTTTCATTGTCAGCAGCTAACACTAATAAAATTGTTTTTCCTGCAGGCTAGTGTGTTAGGAAATTAATTTTATCTAATTATATGAATTGCACTGTCGCTTTTCATGTTGTAATTAAAACACATTTTGTCAGGTTCTAAGTTGCTCAAGAAATGATCGGTTTACTTACTATTTTTGTTGTGCATTTTCGCAGAGAACAGTTCAGAAAAATGCAAAGTATGTTTGCCTGGCAAACAAAAACTGTCCAGTGGACAAGAGACGTCGTAACAGATGCCAATACTGTCGGTTTCAGAAGTGTCTCAGTGTTGGCATGGTTAAAGAAGGTAAGAACTATTGCTATTATTATCCCAAACACTGATATATTACGTTTAATGAATGTATGTGTGGGGACATGGATGCCTTTACAATTCATTTTACAGTGATGGGATTGATGACTTACCCCAAAACATGTGCATTTGTGCAACAATGTATTGATTTTCTTCTTTTGCCCATATTATCATATTTAGACCTTAGACCCCAGAGTTCAAGAACGGCAAGGTCACGAGAGGATAATTTGACACTGGCCAAAATGTCTCCTTTATTAAGGTTGAATGTTGCTCGATAATGCTGTTGGCTTCCACCCTTTATCTCACTGGGGGCTGCACTGAATTGCTTGCGTTTTGACACAAGATCTTGTCTCATTCCCGTGAGCTGATTGTATATTTGCAAGTAATTTAGACGGAAACAGGATCAACTCATTAGTCCCAATTCTGCAAATATTTAAGTATGTGAGTAGTGCTGTGTGAGCAGTCCCATTGCAAATACCAACATGGATAGTATAACCTATGTAGCGTGACCACATTTTTTTCAAATGCTTCAAAAAAAGCTGAAATTACTTTAAATTAACAACTCTGCTATTTACAAGGTGCACCAGTAGTACGAACATTAGAATTTGCATTTCGCATTTGGTTTTCTTGCAGCAATAGAGTGTCTGTGTGTGTGTGTGTGTATGGGCACACGTACACGGGCGCTTAGATGTGCTGCAAACAAAGCATGAACACGAGGAGCACAACCAGGCTTTTAGTAAGCAGCACGTTGCTGCTTACAGTCATGGGAGCTCTGACACAGTTTCGGTATCGTTTGTGTTCCTTTGCAGTCAAAGGCATCAAGAGCAAGTGCTGAAACTGGAGAATGCTCTTAATATTGCCAGGCTGGCCATCCCATAAGAAAAGCAGGTGTTCGTTCTGACCTGGCATTTACTGGTATCTTCACAACTGATTCCTTGTTTGTTTTTTTTTACCTAGTTGTCCGTACCGACAGCCTGAAAGGGAGAAGAGGTCGACTGCCTTCCAAACCAAAGAGCCCCTTACAGCAAGAGCCCTCCCAGCCCTCCCCGCCGTCTCCTCCCCTCAGCCTGATGAACGCCCTCGTACGAGCTTTAACTGACTCCACGCCCAGGGAGC
The DNA here is from genome assembly GCF_000747805.2 of Chaetura pelagica. Taxonomy (NCBI): domain Eukaryota; kingdom Metazoa; phylum Chordata; class Aves; order Apodiformes; family Apodidae; genus Chaetura; species Chaetura pelagica. The sequence continues at coordinate 532,666 of NW_009952580.1, read as the reverse complement.
TTGACTATTCAAGAGTAGGTCTCACCTTTCTTTGCCTGTTTATTTTCCACATAGGAATGATTTGGGAACTGCATTTCTACTTACCAGCCGGTTCGCTAAAATGAATTTACCTGTGAAATTTAGATGGGGGTAGGAACTTGTCCAGCCAGCCATGTCTTTTCATGGTAGGTGGATGATGAGGGGAAAGGAGGTACAGTAGAAATCAGTGCTAGTAACTATGCATTGTGAAGACCTCAGTCACAGAGTTATCTGCAGTGTATTCCATGGGTGAGTGAAAGCAAAAATGTGTGGCTAAGCAGAGCATTCTTCTTGCAAAAGACTGTGCCAAAACACTAGCAATTGCAGTACGATCAATTAATCTACCAAACTCAGGAGCAGGACTCGTATGTCCAGTATCATAATTTCCAAGTTCTGAAGGCTAAAATCTAATAGCACTTCCATAATATTGGGACATAAGTGTGGCGCAAAGTCACACTGGATGGATAGAGCCATTTCTATTGAAATGAAAAGGAATTTTTCCATTATTTAAATGGGATCAGGGTCTGGCTTTGGATACTGCAGCATGAATATTTCTTCAGTAAAATTCACAATTGTAAAATGAAGCATTGAAAATCAAAATTTTAAAAAAAACCTCAGCAAAGCTTTGCCAGAGATTATATATTTTGGTAACCTTGTTCTTTAATATATCATATTTGCCATTTAAATATTCATTGAATATTTTGAAAGCTTAAAAACTGTTCTATTGTTATTAAAATACAGCATTGAAATGGCTTGTTAAATACATTTTTAGGGAGGTTGATACAGGAAAAGAAAGAAATACAACTAAGGAAAAACAAGATCAAATTTCTTTACCTTAAATAAATACTATTAAATCTGAAACTATTAAAAATACAGCTATACTCAGTACCTACAGTGGCCATTTTTCAGTTGTTGCTAAGTAATACTTAATCATAAAACACATTTAATTGTAATTATATAAAAATTACAGTATTTTAGACTGTACTTAAGTATATTGTTTAGCAATTTTAAGCATGCTGTAGCATCTTTTCTTCAAGCTAGTCTGTAAGTATACAATCATATAATTTTCCAAATTCTTATTAGGAATCTAGCTGTTCAGCATCTGACAGCCTTTTAGGGGGAGAATGCATTAGCTGTATTTACATATATTTTAACTTATCCAGAATGTCTCAGGGGGTCATTTTGCATATACAGAGGTGTATGATGAGCTGTGCTCTTTGACAGAAATCTGCTGGGTTCCACAGAATTACAGGCATGTAATAGCCTGGGCCATGAAAACAGTATCTAACCTTATGTATTTATTTATTTATAGATATAAAGTTATTTTGCGTGTACAGAAAAACTGAATGAAAACTGTATTTTTGTGTGACTTTTTTCTTTGTCCTGCAGTTATTATGTCTCTTTTCATGTCAACAGCCCACAGATCTAATTGTTGAACAATTCTGTTGGACATTACATGAAGCTTATGATTGACAGTAAATTAATTTAGTCTTGGTAGCTAGCCAATTAAGAATGATTGTCTGTTAGGACATACTAGTATCTAAGTTCTTCTTTACAATAAAATATATACTAGTCTGTTATGCTCATCAGTTCTGAAAAGAGAAAAATATACTAAAAGAACTTAAGAGATTATGTTTTTCATAAACCTTATTTTGAAAAGTTAAGGAAGACCAGAAGCAAATGCTGTGTAAAAACTGAGCTTAGCTAAATTAAATATGCTGTAAACACACTGCAATGTGAAAAAAATCCCTTTGAGTAATAATCCTGCACCTGTAAAGACTGACTTATGGCATGTTCAGTTAGGCTGTAACCCTGCCAAGCACCACAAATGGGTAGATTTGGAAGCCTGGCTTTGGAGTCAGTCCCAATGCTTCTGCAGAATTGACCTTAGTGTTTAGCATGGTGTTCATATTTACAAGCCATAATGTCTCGACAACCTTAAAAACACTGATAAAGAGTTTCAGGGAGGAACATGTACACCTTCCCTCCAAAAAAACCCCACATGCAAACAAACCAACCAAACAAAAAAAAACGAATTTGCAAAAAAAATTACATAAGCTATGAATTTTAAACCAAAACAGATTGGAACCGGTTCCATTCAGAACATGGCTACTTTTCATGTCAGCACTGGTTTTAACTTACCAGTCCACAACAATGGTATATTTAGGTACTTGGTTTTAAAAAGCAAGTTCTCGGAAGAGAATTTGGTTTCTGAACTCCTTAAAGGCCAAGTGCTGCAGTGGTACAAGTGCTTTACTGGTACAATTCCACGAGTTTACATGTCCTAAGTAAGTGAGATGAGAAACAGCCCTATATCTTGCTGTCCTTATTCATACAGAATAGCCACCAACTTAAATAAAAATGTTGCCTTTTTGGAGGGAGAACACACCACTTAGGTAATAATCCTCCCCCTTCCCCAGCCACAAAATGAAGAAAATATCGAGGCTTTTGCAGAAAAGAAGCATAGCTTCTCCCTTGTGCAAAGAAGTTTTTGTTGGGCTTTTGCAGCTGTAGCAGTTGATGAAGGTCTGATGAAAGCAGGCAAAGGGTAGAGACAGGTTGTGCTACCAGGCTCCCCAGCATCTTGCTTTCTGAATCTCCTTGGATATACCATACCAGTTAATGTTGCTGCATGTGCAGCTGCCTCCTTGAGTAGCAGTCAGGTTTCATTCAATTCCCAGAAGAGCTCTGAGCAAGGGAGTAAGGCAGAGCTTTGTCTTCTGGCTTTCTCCCGGCATGCCTCCAGTGCACAGGGCAGGTTAAGAAATGCAGATCAGAGCCCTTCTGTTCTGTGGCCTCCTGACCAAAGGCAGGCTTACCAGCTGTCTTGGTCAGAAGCTGGATCAAATATCACCTCAGTGAAATAATAACAGAGAAAAGCCACTGATTTTGGTGCATAAAACAGAACCATGCATATTGGTTTTTGTTACTTATATACTTATAAATCTGTTACAAGGAAATATTTTCTTTTAGCTATTCTTTGTAAATGCTGACTCTTTGTAGCAAGCAGTGATATATTACAGCAGCTAAAAATATATATAATTCCATGCAATCTTTAACCTTTCTTCTAAAATTGCTTTCATGGGATAAACTATAACAATGAATACAGGTTATAACTTTTTTAGATGCATTTAATTCAGTTAAGTGCCCCATATAGGATATACCACACTGTAGCATTTACCTTTATGTGACATAATGCAGCATTCAGCTTTTTTAGAAAATGTTAAAACTTTTGCCTTACTTTAGCCAAATGAATGCTTTATAAATATTGGGAACAAATTAATACCTGGCATAATTATGCTGACTTGTGGTTACTTATATTCAGAATTAACTTAGGGTAGTATCTTTTTTCTTTTCCTTTTCTTTTCCTTCCTCTTCACTGCTCAAAGGATCAAGAATGTTCCTGACCTAACAGTACCTATGCTGAGTCAGGAGTCTCCTTCAGCTCATTTGGTTCCCATTGTAGAAAGCAGGAGTCATAGGTCAGCCCCTCTGCAGCAAAGCACATGTCCTAGAGCTGAGATACACACTGTCTTGCCTGCTCCATAGCTTCATTTTAAGAGGGTCTAGAACATGCAAGGTCTCTGAAAACGCTTCTGATCTCTCTCTACCCATTAACCACCCTGGTGCATCTTGCTGCAGTCCAGTGCCAGGAGTAGTAAGTTCGTGCTGCTCGAGCATCCTCAGCTGCTCCACTGAACACATCAATGATGCAGCACACCTGTTTTTTCTACCATGGCTCCCCATTCTCTGCATTTTGGCCTATACCTGCTTCACTCTCACAGGATGCTTTGGAGCAGCTGGAGCAGAATTTGACTCCACATGAGATTTGTAAGAGGGATTGCATGTGTTTCACCAGCTGACTAGGGATGTGATCTGGAACTTACCGTGAGAAACCTGTGCACGTAGTGTTGGGCGAGCAAAGCCATTCAGAGGTAGCACCAGTACCTCAGATACTGCCAGAGGTCTCTAGGATTCCTGTGGTTCTCTAATCAATCAGCATCTCTGATAGTGTGTCCTTTCTCCCTTGCCTAACAGCAGCAATCAGCTCCAACTAGAACAGGCAGAGAACAGGACACCTATCTGAGAAGTTCTGCATGCTGCCCTCCTCTCCTTCCTGTGCAGAGGTCACTTTGGGATCTCAGTTAGCAACCTGAGTGGTGCCCAAGTGGCACGCCTGTAGTAAGGTCTTCCCAGGCTGCCAGCCCGCTGTTACAGACTGGGAGAGAGATGTGGGTCTTTCTGCTTCCACTCTGGTTCAGGGTGTTGCTAGGGAGACCTTCAGTCCTAACTGCATGTGGAAGGCTGTTTCCAAAGAGCACATACACTTCTTTCAGCCATGGAGGTCACCCCAACCTTTCCTTGGCTGAGTCCCAGAGAGACAGGGGTTATGTAGTCTCTCTCAGATATAACCCACCAAATGTCTGATGGGGAGGATGTTGTTACAATAAATCCCAAGTTACTCAGTTGCTGCTCAGAAAACCATCACCGCTTTCCAAGCACAGGATGGGACTGAGCCATGAATGCTCCTGTTGTATTTTCTGCCAGGAGACAGAGAGAGCCACGTCATAGGAGTGACAGGGATCCACTGGTAAGGAAGCAGGAGATAGGAGGAGGGACCTGTCAGAGGGTCACAGGGAAGCTGAGCAAGCTGAGCCCGTTGACTAGTTGTCTGGAAGAGTTATGGCCACATAAGCGGGATAATAGGTTCTTCTGAACCTTAAATGCTTCTTTTTGAAGGATAAGAGGTGATATGGGGCAGCTGTTTTACTTTGAACCAATTCTGTATTCAAATGAAGCAATGCTGCATGTTTCAGATAAAACATGATTTATCTTATATGTCTCTATCACTGTCAGATAAAATGCAGTTTGAGAGGTTTTGGAAGAAATCTGCATTTTGGACATAGTGTGACAAATTCATCAATGGAAAAAGTGTTTATTTGTAGTGAGTTACATAGTATTCCTCTTCTAGTGTGATGCAAATTATCCTACCCACCAGGTTTCAGTTTCTGTTTACTAATAGCATACAGGTATTTGTAAAGTGTGATTAAGTATTATATTTTATTTATAAATTTTAACTTGTTTCTATACATGTGGAAATATTTTTTGCAATATACATCTGAATAGCAAAATGCCTGCAGGTAGCCAAATAAGTAGATAGACGTAGACCTGCTTGTTATGCTTTTGACAGTAATACCAGCTTTGCCACAGAATGAAATGTTGTTGGGCAAGGAATGCTGTGTGTTTCACAGAATGCCCTTAAATGCATGTAACGTTGCTTTCTGTGGCTTTCATTTTAGTACTGTTCCACTGATCAGGCTGCTGCAGGCACAGATGCAGAACATGTACAACAGTTCTATAACCTTCTGACTGCCTCCATTGACATAACTAGAGGCTGGGCAGAAAAAATCCCAGGATTTACTGACCTCCCAAAAGAAGATCAGACATTACTCATAGAATCAGCTTTTTTGGAGCTGTTTGTACTAAGACTCTCCATCAGGTAACTATTTTTTTTCATTTCCTCTTAAGATGATGTGAAAAATCATCCATCTAAATGTATTTCACAAACAAATATAGTGCTATCTTCAAACATTGTCAGTTGTACCAAAAAACCCGCAGACCATCAGCAGTGTCTGCATCCAAAGGATATGGTGCTTAATTTGTTTTATGCTGCAGAAATAAAAAAAGTGATTTTAAAAGAGAGCATAGGTCTCACTAATGTGCTTTCATTTGATATACCCCATCCTCCTCTCCAAAGTAATCAAAATTGATCCTCAGGTACTCTTTGAGCAAGTTTGCTTCATAGGCAACAGCATGAGCTATAGGAAAAAAAAGCACCTTCAGTATGAAAGATTTTTTATGTTCCCCCTTGTCCTTATGCACATCTTTGCTGTCTTTTTTAAAGGAATGAAGAAGATTTAAAATCTTGTTCAGATTGTTTTTCTTCTTAATACCAGGTCATTTGATAGAGTGAGATGCTATTTATCAGTCTGGCACTAGTTAAGACACTTTACCAAAAAACACTCACAAGGACTGGAGAAATTGCAAGCTGGTGATTTGAATTATGCCCTTGATTCTTTAGCTTGAACATGACCTTTGCATGCGTTTTTTAACAGGGATGTTGCCAGTGGGGAGGGGAAGGAAAGGAGAGCTTGGCTGTAATATCTCTCTTGCACACAGGTTTTCATACAAGAGAGTTTATGATGTTCTCTGTATTGTGGTGCATTACTGCATGTATTTTCCAATGTGTTTTCCTTACCAATCTGAAAAATGCAGATGAGACTGAGTAGATGTTGAGAGTGGCAGAATCTCTTCTTTCTCCAGTTTTTGCTAGTTTTGTGTTTCAAAATGCTCTCAGTATTCCTTTGGTTCAGACATATAGTATTTAATGTAAAATGTCTTCTCTGTTTATGCCTTTGGGCAGGACCAAAATCTTAACTAATTAGACAGTCTTCACCACATGCTACAGCTAACCTCAGGCTTGTAACTCTACCAAGTAAGCAATCACAGAAGCTTGTTTGTTGTACTTTGGCCCCAAGGGAGAAGCATATTGTCAAACGTGAATGCCCACATATGTCTCAGGATAATATGCCTTGGATTTTAAGTGACAGACACTTTAATACCAGTTAGGAATTTTGCTATAATGTAGAAAATGCATTTATAATTTTCTCAATCATTTCTATTTGAGGTCTGATACTGCTGAGGATAAGTTTGTATTCTGCAATGGACTCGTGCTTCATAGACTTCAGTGCCTTCGTGGATTTGGGGAGTGGCTCGACTCTATTAAAGACTTTTCCTTAAACTTAAAGAGCCTTAACCTTGATATCCCAGCCTTAGCAAGTTTATCAGCTCTAACTATGATTACAGGTAAGTGGTCCTTTGTTAATAGAAAGCTTCAGATTCTATTGCTTTGTTTTAATATAGATTCAAGCAATTTCAGTTAGCTATATTCAGGGTGAAGTGAGTATGATTTTTAAGAATTAGAATGACCATACTGAAATTGTGGACTAACATTAGGCTATTAGATATGCCCATGAACGTGTCATCTAGCTTTGTTTCTTCACAGTTTCTTTGTTTTCTTGGAAGAGCCTCTAAAAAACAAACTGCTTCTAAGCAAATAATGTGGCTCCTGTGTTCAATATACTTGTTGAATTCCCAGAAAAGCCTAAGGAAATGACCTGAGTCTTCTGTGTACAAACAATAATATCAAGATAGCTTGAGAGCTAAAAGCCATACAGCTAGTAAAGTTTATCTCTCAGCAAAAGGGCTAAACCAGAAGGAGTGCTTCACGAGGGCAGGCAGGCTGCTTTTGGTAGCCAAGCTATTCTTGGTATTCTGTGGACTGCTTTTTTGAGAGAGAAAAAACTGGAGAACAGTCAGGAAAAAAAACGCCTCCTCTGCAGTTGTACAGAAGCTTTTGGGTGTGCATGTGACCATATCACCCCTTCTGCCTGCTGGGGCAAACAGCAGCAGACTAATGTCAGAATCTGCCACATCTCACCAATAAGTACAGAACAGGGGAGCAGAACATCATTACATTACAGAGTAATTTTCTTGTTCCTGAAACAGCAAAGCCTCCTGAAGTCCATGCTGCATACCTTGGGCTTCTTGTAATTGAAGAGGCATGGCTGGTGGAAGCAGAAAGGTTTGGGAGTAAGGGTGTCTGACAACCATGCAGCAGAAGTCAGAGCAGCAGTCATCTCTACAGAGAGCCTCACACTTGTTTCAGAAATGCTGGTAGTATAAAGGTGCAACTGTGTCAGCGTGTGAGACAGGACTTCAGTGTGCCTTGAGCAGGATCTTCCCAGGGATGCTATAAGCTCCACTGGGATGGATATTGATTTCCTTCTGTATTTCAGGCATCCACCTATTTGCAGGCAGTGGCCTCAACAATATCAGCTGCAGTCTTCCTTTTACCTAGGAGGAGATGATGCTAGGGAAATACAGAGATAAAACGTTCAATGGCAAATATACAAACTCAAATTGGCCAGGTCTTGTGGGGCCAAGATTTGGAGAGTCTGCATGGTGTGCTTCCTTCCTGCATTGTGGTGAAGGGTTAGTGTATACGTGTAACTTTTTGTTTCTTAAGAATTTTTTATTAATTTCTGCTCATTTCATCTGCAATTGGAAAGAGTACTTTAAGGTCCAGATTCTAGTTTATTTGATAAAATGCTTAAGTCCAGAATAACTCATTGGAGTAGCTTTGTTCTGCATGAAAATTTTTCAAAATGAGTGATACGTTGCAGTGAGAAAGAACATTCCCAACTTTTTTTTTTTACTCCTATATATAAACATCCACTGATGTGTTCACACATTTGCGTAAATGTATTATAAGTACATATCTATATATGTATGTGTACATACCTATATACATATTTAATGTATATATTTATGCATTTAAATATCTATAAGTCAAGGACAGGTGCTCTGTCTGTCCATATATATTTACATACAGGCATATATGCTCACATACATATAGCACATATCATTGATTCAGATTGTTTACTATATATTAGATGTGGGTTTTTTAGTTAGACACAGATAGTTTGTTCTTGATTATCTTCTTGAAGACTGAGAGAATGCAGGTTAATGAACAGGATCTCCAGCAAGCTGTCTAAATGAATGCAGAAAAAGCTGCTGTATAGGAAGAAAAGTTATTCTCCTTACAAACCCGTGCCCTTTTTTAACATGATAATTTTCTGTTCAGTTAGACACTGTTTGCTTGCCCATACATAAAGAGCCAAAGTTGTCCAGTGGCTGGCTCAGGTCACCCTAAGATATTTAATAGAAATAGTTTTTAATTAATAATGCCTGACATTTCTTTCCTTGATAATAACCCTTTCAGGAGTTGGCTATATTGGGCTGCTCTTCCCAAAGTATCTAAAAAATGGAAGTAACTGATGGCTTTAAAAGGTGACCAATTCTATCTATATTTGTCAAGCTTTTCTTGACGTTCTCACCTGTATGACAGGGTGCTTTAAATTAATGTCATTTTCTGCATACTCTGTTATTTCATGAGGCCAGTATTTCTCTGCTGATTGCTTTGAAGGACAGAGTATACTTTAATGCGATCTAAATTAGACCCTAGCTCCTTCTGTTTAGTGATTTATATTCACAGGGTTCAGGTCTCCAAAGGCAGCAGCTAACTTAGTGACTCAGCCAGAAATTTGGTCACCTGAAAATGGATGGCATTGTGTAATGATGCACAGTATTTAAAAAACAACTGGATCAGGAAATCAGGTCCTTATGGCTAAGACAGCACTACAGCACAACATGCTGGTGGGCAGTGTTCTTTTGAGACTTCCTCAGTGGTTGTATATTGAAATTCTATATTCCTTCAGAACACCTTGAGATTTCCCTCTATGGCATTCCATGAGAAATAGCTTCTTGTCTTCTCCCTACAGCTTGAGTGTAACAAGCCACGTGCTGGTTTCCAGCTAGTCCCACCAAAAAAGAAAAAAATAATAAGGGTACATTTTGGAAACCTGAAATCTGTTGAATATTTTAAAGCATAGGCTTGAGGCTTGGCTTAGATCCAGGTGAGTGTTTTTGGTGCTGTTCTTTATCTCTGGAGAAGGTGATCTTCTCTCCTGTTATGGACTGTTGAAGGCAATGGGCAGTTAGCAAGCTCTGGTTAAAGCCCTTTTTGTGTGTCAGAGCAAGAGAGAATGACCTTTTCCAGGAACACAGGGTATTTGACTACTGAGTACCACTGTCTTTTATGTTGAGGCCATTTGACATATTTCATGGGCTGCAGAATGGCTGTTGTGTTTGACGATCTGGGGACAAGCTGGTGCTCAAAGGGGCACCAAAGGCCCAGTCTCTGGTCTGATTCCAACAGGAAAGGAATCTGACCATGAGTCTCCCATGTCTGAGATGGATAGCTGAGTCATTGGGATACAAGATATGAGGGAGCAGAAAAGCTCTGTTTTGTGAATCTAGTTGTTTGCTTTATTAGCAACACTGCAAAACTGAAGTTCTGGCTTGAGCAAAATTTCCTTAATTATTACACAAATTGCTCCGGTTCTTACTTTGCATTAGTCAACATTTCATGATTGATGGTTCAACCAAAAAAAAGAAAAAGACAACAAATCGGTGTTCTGTAATAGTCATAGTTTGTTTTACTACTGTACAGCCAGCATCTTAGGTAGCACCCAATTCAAGAATTGTGTCTCTGGGTAAAGAAAACACTCCTGGTGATAATGACCTGGTTGTTATTCTTGATTTCATGAGTCCTCTCCATAGCCCAAACAAAGGTACACTGTTGGAAAACAAACTTTCTTGTATACTAGTCATTAGCAGCGTTGCTGAAAGAGAGAAGTCACTATCCTCTTTTGTACCTTCTCTCTCTTTTCTGCAAGAGTGACAGGAAGGACTAACATCTGTGTCCTGGTGATGGAATAAATGTTAAAATTAACTTTGGAGACTAGCAGGCATTCCACTGTTGCTAGTGCCTCACAATAGTGAAGGCTATTCTCTCATTTTGGAATGTCAAATCAGCTCCCCAGTAACATCCCAAGTAGTTCCAATACCCTCTAACTAACCCTACTGATTTGTTTAGTGCTGCAAAGCTCCATGTCCTATCTCAACCACAGCTGCAGGTCACAGCGTAGGGTGTATGGTTATAGCCATATATGACCATTTGTTCTGTTTAGTAATTTTGAAGAGACAGGAGACCTAGTGAGTATCACAGTACTCATTAATTTGCTGCTTGCTTTGAATAAAGGTATGCACAACATAAAATAAACAGGATTTTGTAATATTTGGCATTATACAATCTATTAGAAAGTCCATGTATTTGTACTTTTCCTGTTTATTTTATGTTTCTTGGGGTTTTGCAATATGTTGCCTAGAAGGAAAAGCATCCTGTCGATTGCTGCTGAACTTTTTAGTCCTTTCGGATAGGACATCAGCTTGAAAGAGCATCCAGAATGAAATAAGTGATATCTGGTTTATTGTGGGTGGCTTACAAAAGGTTAACTTAAAACTCTGCAATGCCAAAATACATCTTTTTTCTTTAAGGTACTCCTTTAGGATCTTTCTGTCTCTGTTCTCTTTTTTAACTTTCTTCAGTTGGTTAAGAAGGGCTGGACACAACTTCCTCCAGAGCACATCAGCAGCACTCTCAGCATCAGCCAGAATAAAGTAGTTAGGAATCAACACATGACACTCACCCCACATCCCCATGAAAGCAAAAAAATGAGTTCTGTCCTGATCTTTTTGTTTGGATCACTTATTCTGTTGGGATGTGGAATCTAATGAGCTAAAGAAGGTTGCCAAGGTGGAAAGAAAACACTGGTCAACCTGGGACAAGTTCTGTCCTTAGTTCCACATGGACAATTTCTATCAGTTTAGTGTGTTGCATGGATCACAAGTGTTCCTGCACAACTACTGGAGTGGACAGTGGTGATGATGAAGCTTTGCAGAATAGACTAGGTATTCACTCAGGCTATTCTTGAAAAGGCTTCCTTAACTATCCAGATGACCATTTATAATGTTCTGCTTTACAGTTTCTCTAACAGTGTCAAAATACAAAGGTTGAAACTCCGATGCAGACATCTCAAGGGCACATCAGGGCATAATTTAGCCTCAAATTTCTGCCTGCTCTGAAACTGCTCATGTTTTCTGTCTCTCTCTCCTTCGTTGATTCTCTTTTCCTTTCTGCCTTGTCCTTTCTCTATCCACATGAAAATATTATTGTTTTGCCCACTTGACACTCTCAGTGGGATACTGCCGAGTACAGAGGATTCTAGCCCTCATTCAGCCAAACTCTTCTGGCATATGTTTTATTTTAAGTGTGTTACAGACCAGCCCAGAGCCACTGTATGTACTGGGCTTATTCACACTCTTAATGCTTTGTTAGACTGGCACCAGAACATTGAAGAATACTGTGAGGTTTCAATTAAGACTTTGTGTTTGTTTTCCTGCTGTTGGGCTTTCCATTCTAGTTTACAAACACAATTTTTAGCACCATCAGTCACACTAAGAAATAGTCAGGAGTCCAGCCTGGCTAAAAAGGGTCTGGCTGCTGCAGTTCTCTTCTGAACATGAATTTGTCCAACTTCCCTGCAGAAGAGAGGCTCACCTACTCTTCAGCAGCAGTTACCCTTCAGTCCTGTTGCCAGGATTCTCCAGAGTGGGTGCTTGGTGTGCTGGGTCTACATACGAGCAGGTGGCAGACTGGAGGAGTGTAGGAGAGCCAGTTATAAAAAAATACCAATCCTCCAGATTGCATTGTCTGCCTTCCCCCTGCCACTTTACTGAGGGAAATACTGTCAGCATCAAAGTGAAGTATTCACTCCTCCTTCTCCTCTCCCACCCTTTTGCTGAGGCAAGAACTCTTTCCTCCTACATCAGCCAGTGGCTTCTGTGTTACATTGAGGGGTTTTTCAAAGGAGGGAGCAAACGGTGATGCCTTGTGGGGTCACTCAGCACATCTGACTGTAGGTACCTTGCACAGCCAATGGAGAAATACTGGGCACCTCCAGAAGGTGATATGTCCACCTAAAATCTGAATCGTCTTCTGAAAATGCCCAGCCTTCCACTGATGTTAGGAGGAGCTTGAGAAGTCTGTGCTTCTCACTTGGGCACCATTGTGAAGTGCCTGAAGGTTAGGCAGGGGGATTATAGGCCAGACTGCAACAGGAAGGGAGACTCTTGGATCTGCCAAGTTGCGATCTTGCTGTGTACCAGAGGGTGCACAAGACAGACGTGCAGAAAGCTGCAGGCAACTGAGCCTCACGTTTATTTGAGTTATAGAAGGGGAAGAGGACTGTGAAGGGGGAAGAGAAAATCAGATAACTGTATTGAAACTGAGACACTGAAGAGGCCTATTTTAAGTCTGCAGCATAAATCTGTTGCATTTCTGATGGGACTGGCACCTTGGAATGACTAAAGGCTAAAACTAACTCAAAGGGTCTTTGAGATACTCAAGGTCTTTGAAATACTTTCACTCTTTGAAAGTTGTTTCTTATAAAAGGAGCTCTCAGTCTGCCTAGCCCGGGCATCATCTACCCCATGCCAGAGATTAGGGACAGAAGGACTAGCACAGCTGGTGACGGGCTTTCCTGCTCTTTTGCTTTCTTCCTATCAACCTGTTGCTGATCAGCATAATTATAGCACAGAATTGCATTGAGATGCCTGGAAAAAGGAGAAGGGTGTAAAATACTTGTTGGGTTCAGTTTGCCAGGTTGAGCTGCTAAGTTTGCAGACCTGTAAAGGCAAGACTTCTGATGAATCATTTTGACGGGCTTTTGGCTTCTTTACCATAAATCACCATTTTTCTTGCAAAAATCAATGGTGTACTAAAACATAAGGCTGAGAAATCCTATTTTCACTTCCCCCAGTGCCTTTTTGTCATTATAAGAAAGCCTATGTACAATAATACTGGCACACCTCCTTGATCAGTTAGAGAAAATTTATTGGCTTTGACTAGCTGTCCCCTGGGGATCAATCTTAGCCTTATCATTCCCATGTGGAATATCCCATAAGCATATCCTGTGGAAGATGGCAAATGGTTAGAGGCCATTGGCTTCAGCATCAGTGCACACACTTAGCACAGGTGCCTTGTGCTGCTCCCTTTACATTCAGTAAGAAAGCCTGTGGGTTTTCTGTTGCCCAAATGAGACAGGTCATGTGGAAAAGTCAAGAAAATGTGTTTCCTACTATTTGAACCCTATTAAATTTAAATGTTTTAGTAAATTAGACCTAAGACTTCTCCAGTATACAGAATAGAGGAGCTGTTCCTTATGCTAGTGCATTCCCCAGAAACTAGTTGGACACTAACACTAGAGACTGCACTGGCAGCATCAGTGCACACAGTGCCCTTTGATAGCAGAAGGGCGTCCACATAGATGGCTTTGACTTTCTCTGGGTCCACAAAGGATGCTCTAGGGACTGGCAACTGAAAACCCCCTTCTTCCAGTGAGGCAGCTCCAGTAATGAGGCTATTGTGTGGCAGTTCACGCAAGAGAGGACAGCCTGGTTTATCAGACTGCTTTAATATTGTAGAACCAGAAGGCAGCTTAAGGATGGAATATATCTTAATTTTTAATTTCTCTGGTTTTGTTATTTAAAACAAGGCTCCTAATTTTATAATCTTTGCATGTATTGTATTTTTCGCCAGTATGTTTCATGGCTTGTCACCAAAGACACGATTTGGTCATGAAACCTTCTGAACTTGTCCGTGTGAGATTGTTTAGTTCTGTCTGGGAATGTTAACAATTTTGCTATGTGTTCCAGAGCCAGAGATAATTTTCCATACTCTGCAGCAAGGTACACACCTTCTGAAACATTGGTTTAAAAATATACTCTGCTGATTTGTAGTCAGATTTTAGATCCATTCTTGTATTTCAGCTTCCTAGATCTATAAAGATGCCTTAACTTACACAGCCAGGAAACAACCTCAAAACAGATTAAAAGATGAGAACTCTTCAAAGACTGCAAGATTAATTTAATGTCCTGCAGATTCTCTCAGTAGGCTAGTGGTAAAAAAACCAACAAACACCCTACAGCTTTTCAAATCTGTATAAAATATTTATCTGCCAAGATTTTTAATGGCAAAATCTGCCCAAGTATTTACTCTCAGTGACCTGTATAGTTAAGACTTACATAATTACACTATACACCACTTACTGGAAAGGCTTTAAATATTCATTGACCCTCGTGTTTTAATGTAAACAAAGAACTTAGAATACCTAGGGTTTCTGCAAGGTGAAGAAGGTGTCTGAAGCAGATGTTACTGCTTGGATGAGTGTTGCTCTGAAGCAACAGGGCCGATTGATGGTACTTAAAAGGTAGAACACAGCAGCTTCTGGCCAAAGGTGTACACATCTGCACAGCTCTGATTCTGATCCCAAACTAGTGATCTTCAGCAGCTAGCTGTGCCTAAGCAAATAAAGTTGAAAAAAGTGTAAAATGGAGGAATATCAGTGGAAAATCAGACCTTTACATTTCTGACTGCCTTCATTGAACCCCATCTGTTTTATTGGTTTGTTGAGAACATGTAGCCAACACAGGCATTAAGGGGAGGCAGAGAAGAGCTTATATACACACACCTGGGCAAGGCCCCACTGAGCCTTGCTCAGACATCATGCCTGCTTCTGGAAGAAAACTGGCCTCTTTTCACTGTTTGTTAGGGGACAGAAGAAGTATCCATTTCCCAGTCCTCCTGGAGTGGAGGAACAAGACTTGAGGGCAATGGGCGCAATATAGCACGTGGCTGGCATGGATAGGGGTGAGGGCCAGGGAAGGCAGAGGACTTCATATGCATCAAACATGGGAATTGCCAGAATTAGTCACTCCTTGTCTGCTGCTGACACTGTTTTTGTATGTCTAGTCAGTTGAAATTCATTTAACCTGCATTTTCTTAGACTGACCTATTCAATACTATTCTATATTATGTGTAAATGATTATGACTTTGCTATTAAGTAATTTCTTACCCGTGAATTTCAAAGGCAAATCAAAAGATCACAAAGTGGTTTGCTCTGAAGTGTTTATGAATTCATCCACTACATCTTGATAGCAAACAGCACAAAATTATGTTTCCCCATGTACAAGTGAAGAGCCTGATTTTAATGAATCACAGGTCTGATTCATTGTGCTTAAAGAACTGTGGATGTGTTTACCATGGTTGTAGCATTTTAAAAGGCTATTAGAAGGAGGACAAACCCCCTTCCTTTTAGGAATTCTGATGTTTTGGTGATGGATAACACAGCTGCCTTCTCACTGTAGGCATTGCTCACTCAAAACAAAATAGTTAACTTCCAGGCTTCTTTTCTCTTAGACCTTTTAAAGAGGAATAAACTAAAAAGCAGCAGCTGATCAAAATAACAAAGGGTGGTAAGGTGCCTTTAGTTTCTTCTGAGAGTGTCTGCAAATTCCTGGTGGAATTCTAGGCTTGGCGCTGATGGAGCTGGCTAAGGATATCGATCACCACTTGAATTCACTGAATAAATAATGGTTGCCATAGTTATTGAGCATTCACAACTGGTGGGGAAGCACGGAAATCTCCAAAACACCTCCTGTGATAGTTTTGCTGGAAAATCACCCAATTAATTCTGTCTCATATCATGAAAATTATGTGAGATAAGGGGGAAGCTTGGACTCCTTGTGCTAGAATTTCCATTGTAATTGAGCATCTCTGCCATCTATTTTAGCAGGTGAAGAGAAAAGGGCACTTGCCATCTCTTTATTTTGTGTGGCAGAAAGGTTAACTGACATTGTATAACCCCAACTCTTCTGAGAAACCTTACACTTTTGCAACATTTTTTGCTTTGAGTACCAGAGCATGGATTTGGATTCCAGGAACAAACAAAAAAGGCTCCTCTCAGTTTCCAGCAGGGATGCTGATGTGTGTTTTTCTTCCGCTTTGCAGAACGACATGGATTAAAAGAACCAAAGAAAGTGGAAGAGCTATGCAACAAGATCACAAGCAGTTTGAAAGATCACTTAACTTTCAGTTGCCAAAACAAAGGACAACCGCTTGAGTCTGCAGAGCCGAAGGTGCTGGGTGTTCTGGCTGACCTGCGTTCTCTCTGCACACTGGGACTGCAGCGCATCTTTTACCTGAAACTGGAAGATTTGGTGCCAGCCCCTTCCATTATTGACAGGCTGTTTCTGGACACCTTACCCTTCTGAGTCGAACCACCCTCCTGAAAGGCAAATGCCCACCAGAGCAGGCAAACGGACCGTGACTTACAGCTAACATTTCTGTCCTCATGGTAACAGAAAAGCAGCTCCAGGTCTAAAATGAGGTCTTTTCTGGCGCTTTGTCCTTACAACTGGAGGCCTGAAGCTTACTGGCTTCCTGGTTTGGGGTTGTGCTCTTTGTTTTCTTTTGTGTGATTTGAGTTTTTTTTAAATGGCTAATATGGCACTTTTTGGACAATGCTATCCCAGCAGCAGTAAGAGGTTAACATGACTGTTTTAAATCTGTTGTTTTAACACCTCATGGTATATGAGGAATAAAAGCGTAAGTTTGAAAACAAGAACAGCAAATAGTTGTTTGCCAGGGTAGTATGTGTTTTGTGAGGATACCTTTGGCATACTTCCTGCATCAAGGGCACATACATCAGCACAATTGAAAGAAAATTTCACTTTTTTAGCAAAGTACATTCAATTGAACATTTCATACAAATCAAATATAGCAAAATGACAATGGCTGTTAGCTCCCATGTTCAAGTGCAATTTTTTTAAAGTGCTGTCTTACTAAGTCTCGTTTATTAACTAATTTATTTTACTATGGAAACAAACAGAAGAAATCGAGTGAGAAAATTACATGCACTAACTTACCTGACCGAGTTTTCCAAACTTGATTCCATGTAGCGTGATTTATTGACAAATGTATGTGGAAGACACGGGAGCAATTGTGGCTCAGTTGTTCCTTAGCTAAGGAAATCCGAGTAAGTAGTGATTGGAGCATACAGGGTCAGCATCAGGGATAGTTCAGGTTTAGACTTTTAACACAGGCAACTAGTTAGTAAACAGACAGAAGATGGTTTTCAAGAACAAGCAAGTCTTGTAAAATAGTATGAATGTAAGTGCTAGGAAGGATATAGTGGGCTGCGGTTAAACATTCCGTGTTCGTACTTCTTTTTGTATGTTTATACTGTTGATGCCATATTAATATGAAATAATTTGTTGCATAGTGTCTTTATTTGTATAAATGTTTGTATGCATGGTATATTGTAATGGCTTTGCCTGTATTTATTGCAATGACTGCCAGCTCATGGGAGCCCTGTTACACATGAAAACTAAATGGGGTGTTCACACTGACTCAGATACACCAGTTGGAAAACTATATACATATATATAATGTGTATATATATATCTATATACCTATATTTGTGTGTGTGTGTGTGTGCGGGTGTCTTTTTATTAACCATTTGTATATAAAATATCTGTCAAATCACAAGCAGAGTTATTTTACAGTTTATTTGCAGTGACTTCTAAGGCAGTACTGTTTAGCACTTTGATATTAAAAATCTTGCTCATGTTTTGCTAAATTCAAATAATATTTAAAAAGTTTAGTTCTAAAAAACTTTATATGCACTGTATTAAGTCAAAATTTTGTTGGTCATTTTGGTAAGGAAATTTTTGAATGTCAACCTGATGTCACTGTATCTTTTGTTAGCTTTAAACATTCTAGCTTTTGTCTTTTTTTAAACTATGCTGTTTATATGGAAATTAAATTATACAATCAAACAGATGCCAAATGAATTGCCTAATTGCTGCAAAGGATAACCCAGATATCAAGTCACTGTATGGTTTTCAAATAGTAATCTGGTATTTTATCACTTACTATGTTTGGATGTGCTTTTATGAAAAAATTATTCTTATATCAAGATTTATAGTAGTGTCAATAGGGAAACAGACTTCTAATCACTATAGTTAATATTTCCGGTTTACCTGCAGATAATATTTGGAAAAGTATTGCTTTTTGTATTGACTTTTAAGCTTATGTGCAAACTTAATAGCATAATTAAATATCAGAGAAGCTAATGTTTCTTGTAGGTTGCTGTAACAAGCCTGACCAGCAAGACAAATATATTTTGACTGAATTTGCTTTTGTATATACTAAATATATATATATGTACGTATATATATACACACACACTCACACAGGTGCGCATACAAAAACATAGACAAAATCCAAAAGTATGTTTACTTTTGTCTCCTTGTGTCAAACACAAGGTCCCTTGAGAAATGACTTTTATCTAGGGACAAATCCTGCCAGGTGCTGAGCACCAACCAGATGAGGGCTTGCAGGCACCTCTTGCAAGTGGGCCCTTTACAAAGACTTTTCAGGCGAATCAGCATAGTACAGTAAAATTGCTTTTTTGTTGAGCAAGGTTTATTTATTAAGTGGGATATGAGTGGGAGGTAGCAGGTCCAGAGCCCCATGTGAGATTTCATGTAGCTGGTGTCCTCCAGTCTTCCATAGATAGTCTTAACTGTGATACTCTCCCAGTCCCATCATCTGTGGAATTGTCCTTTGTGTCCACTTCAATACACAGATTCATCCTAGGGTACAACCAGTCACAGGTCACAGTGGTAAAAGAAAGAGTTAATGCAGAATAAATCTACTATTTTTCTTAGAGCTCTCTCAGTGTGAACATGCCTTTGTCTAGGCAGAATTCAGGAATATATCAGGTGTTAAGGGAGAGTGCCTTGCTTTTATTTCAGACAACAGTGTTTCAAGAGTTTTTTCACTCCACTGACCGCATTACTTTTTTTCCTTTTCTTTTTTCCTCTCTCAGTGTGAACATGCCTTTGTCTAGGCAGAATTCAGGAATATATCAGGTGTTAAGGGAGAGTGCCTTGCTTTTATTTCAGACAACAGTGTTTCAAGAGTTTTTTCACTCCACTGACCGCATTACTTTTTTTCCTTTTCTTTTTTCCTTTTTTTTTTTTTTTTTTTGGTGGTGTTAACCTGTGGGTTGAAAGAAATGCTCTTGTACATATACAATGTAAATTGAAATTATTAAATTGAATAACATTTTTTTCAGAGGCCCCATGTGTGTTGAATAAGTATGCTTAATTCTGTTAAAATCTGATGTGAATTTTTTATCATTTATAAAAGATTTAAAAAATTGTCTACTCGAGTCTTAAAAGTGGAAAACTTGGTGAAGCATTCTTCAGAGCACTGGCAATTTAGTGGCTAGTCTTTTGATTAAAATAGCTTTTATATAAATACAGTAAGACTTGCAGTATCTGGTTATGCAATCTCAATTCGATATTGAGAGCTGGACCACAGCTGGCCCAGAGGTTGAGCTACATACAGACCAGAGCAGACAGACTAACTGCCCCTCTCTGGACTTCTCTTCCATGCCAGGAAGAGGTTGTAATTAATTCACAGCTGACAACAGCCACAAGGAAGGGAGGGGATGGCTATGGAGCTCATGGTCCTGTAGCACCTGTGTCTGACTAGAAAGAGGACAGAGCTCTGATCTCATCTGCTGCCCCTTTCTGTTAGTAAATCCTGGTGAGACATCACTCCAGCAGGCACCTGCAGCATTTTCTTTAACTGTGCATCCAGTTCTTTTCTTTACCCTGCCTTTGCTTTGCAGGAGGGATCACGCATCCCCTGCTAGACAAACTGTTTGCCTAAAAATGCATTTCCTACAAACACATCTGCCATTCTGGGCATCACTGTAAGCACTGATGGCCCTGGCACACCTCTACTAGAGCTGTTCTGGCTGGAGGTTGCATCAAATGATGTGCCATGGTGGGCTGCAGGATCAGCACCTCCTCTTTTGGAAACATGACAAAACAAAAGGTTGCTCAAAATCTTCCCCATTATTTGTTGCTTTTTTTTTTTTTCCTGTGCCGTATTTTTTTAAATCAAACTAAAAAACCAATGTGAAAATCCTCTATGAGAATGGCAATGCACAATAGTCCCGTTAGGCAAAACAAGCAGATCTTGTGACCAACCTGCACCAAGGTCTGATTTTTCACCCTGCAAGACAAAGCTTACCCTCACTAAACTCACAAGTACCTCAGTTTGTAATGGCTTCGGGGGTCGTAAGTTGTGTCCTTAGAGCAGGAGCAGAACTGTGTCCTGATCTAGACCACTTGTGTCCTGTGCACCCACTGTGCACTCCTAAACCACTTCATTGGCAAAGTCCCTGCAAAGGATGTGATGCCCAGTGATTGACTCTGGCAGTGAAGGGTTAGGCTGAGTCAGGGATATGGTATAGGATTCCTCTAGTAGACACCATTCTTGGATAGAAGGCTGGCACCAAGGCACCCCAAAATGAGCAACTTGAACTAGAGGTGAGTAGAGTATCTTTCTCCAGCTTTCCTACCTTGTCACATTCAGATTCATTTGTCCAATATACAAAGCTAAAATTTCTGTTATGTTGCAGAGAAGAAAGAGAGGTTTGACCATATAATTAAGCATGGCTCTGACACAAATTGGCAATTCACTCTATGGAGACTATGAATCATGTCTTTTGATTAATTATTTGTATTATAGCAACACCTAGAGGCCACAATAGAGATCAAGACCCTGTTTTGCTAGTTACGATAGATAGTACCTCCAGTACTCACCTGGGAGAAGTTCCAGTCCAAATAGACAAAAGAAAATGTAAGAGTAGCAACAGAGGAAAAAACAAGTGCCATGCCCATGGGAGTATGGCATTTCAGTCACAGAGCTGGGAATAAAAACTTGCTTATTGAGCTAGTGTCCAGTGAATGCTCTCATTTTGTTTTCCTTTCCCTGGGCAATTTATGCTGCCACTGTATAGAATTTTATTCAAACAAGATAAAAGCATTTAAAAAATCAAAATAATCCATGTATCCAAACTGATCTTGTTTATCCAGCATATATAAATCATCTATGAGAGGATGCAAAATCCTGGTCAATCACACATTTGGAACTAAGCTGTGACAAACTAGACAGTATTTAGAAAAGATACTTAGCTGTACTTTATTAAATTAATGAAACCAAACACTAGGAATATTGTAAGATATGGATTAAAACATAATTACTAATGGATAAAAAAGATTAACTTTTAAACATGCAAACCTATTGATGCAGTAATTGAATAAATGGGGAGTCAATTAATCAAATTCTTAGGAGCAGATGACATATTGGAGAACTGTACTCCAGACCTATGTTCACGAGTATTACCAATACAGTGATTTGTCAAATAAAAGAAAAAGAAGCTCCTTTACTATATGGAAATGCTTTTAGCTGTTTTATTCTGGTTTGCTTTTTAATGTTAGACACCTCTGCTTCAATATTTGTAATATAGAATGTTCTGGTTGTATTTGGTTACTGAAGTTTGAATACATGGAAGTTGTGACATAGCTGTGAAAGCTGGATGAGATCAAGATTCTGACCTAAACTCACAAAAGCAAGGATTTTCTTAAAAGAGAAGAGTGGGATTCCAGCTGTAATTAGATATTAATGCCTATCACAAGGTACTTTCATGTGTATAATGGATCTACTTTAATGTCAAGTACAAGATCCTGAAGTCATGCAAGAGAGAAGACCATGGAAAAAAATGCCATTTTCCCCCCCATTGTTTAATATTTTCATAGAACCATTTAGGTTGACCTTTAAGATCATCAAGTCCAACCATTAACCTAGCACTGCCAAGTCCACCACTGAACCATGTCACTAATCACCTCATCTACATGTTTTTTAAATACCTCCAGGGACTCCACCACTTCCCCAGGCAGCCTGTTCCAGTGCCTGACAACCCTTTCAGTGAAGGAGTTTTTCCTGATACCCAATCTAAACCTTCTCTGGCACAACTTGAGGCTGTTTCCTCTTGTCCTATCACTTGTTACTGGGGAGAAGAGGTCTCCAAAGTGAGGTGTGTGCACCCCAGGGGTTCTGCAAGGTGATCCATTGGGGCCCAGGAAGAAGATACAGAACTTCATTAGTACAGGTACATAGTTTATAAATTAATAGAGAAATATATTGGAGGTGCATGCTCATAGGGGTGCACAATCAAAAAGTTTGGAGACCACTGTCTGATGAGATGCCTGGTAAGTACAGTCCACACAGCTTATTTCTAGTTTGTCCTGGCCACTGTCAGGTTGCTGGATGAGATGGACTCTCACTTGGAACTAGCACTTGATGTAGTCTTAATCTATAAAATTAAAACTTTCCATTATTATGAACTGCCTGCAGCTTTCCAACAGTGTATGGATTTTATTTGTCTCTCTCTCTTCTATCCTTACAGAATTATGATCTTTGAAATGGTCCAGTCATATGAATAACCATTTTAATAGTGAGTATTTTAAACAGAATCTCTTATATCATCTGGGGGTTTTGTTGGTGATTTTTTGTTTGTTTGTTTGTTTTTTTAACCACCTGCTCTGATCATAATCACTATTCAGACAGTGACAGTAACATCCTTTGCTTTTTATGTTAAGCCATACAGGTTAGCAAGGCTGGTTTGGACTCCACTGACTGGATGTTGACGGCTCTTCACAGCAGGAGAGAGCTGCAATTCACGAGTCTAAGCAGTAGTCCACTTCCCAAAGAGTTTCTAAGTTTAAAAACAACATTAGGCTGTTACTTTAAGGCAGCCTGTTAGAAATGCTGCCCTTTGCAGCCTCATGTGCCTCTCTTTAAGTGCAGAACACACAGCAGTTTTTGGAGGATTTACTTTATAGACCATCTTAACACACATCCCAGCTCTGTGAACTGGGTGGGTTTTACAGTCCTGGCTGAGTCTGATCAAAGCTGACATCTGTAGACTTCTGTGAGGGCTGCAGGGAGAACGTACTAAATATGTGAGGTTAGAGTCTCCCCAAGCAATTTGGCAACTGTTAGCCTGAAAGCACCGTGTTGGAAAAGTATGCTGAGTCATGGCATAAGAGAGGAATAATGCATTTTTTAAGCAGTAAGCTAGTATGGCAGGATCTGGATTAACTTCTGAACATCTCCGAAGTTCCCATGTGACAGAGCAAATCTCTACATGCCTCTGTCCGTGAAAGTTCTATCCATACAGCAACTGTAATATTTTTTTCCCTCTGTCTTGCTTTGTTAATTGTAAACGTATTTGGAGCAGGAGGTATCTGGGGATATCTCAAATTATGTGTGTTCAGAGGACTTGGCATAATGGGCCCCTTATTTCAACTGGGAGTTCTGCAGGCTACTCCTGTGCAAATAGTATATGGCATTAAGATTCAAAAGAGTATCTACCCATGACTCTCCTTGCTTCTATTTAGCATCGTGGGTATGCAGCAGATCTAAAAATTAGGCCAAAGTAGCCTGACAGTAAATGGGAAAATAAGTGCATATTAACAGCATCACAGACCAATAAATAAAGGGCAGGAATCAGAACTACAGAATCATTTTGGTTGGAAGGGGCCTTGAAGACCATCTGGTTCCAACGCCCCTGCCATGGGCAGGGACACTTCCCACTAGACCAGGTTCCTCAAAGCCCTATCCAACCCGGCCTTGAACACTTACAGAGAGGGAGAAGCCACTTCTCTGGGCAACCTGTTCCAGTGTCTCACCATTTTCATAGTAGAAGATTTCTCTCTTATGTCCAATGTAGAAGTACCCTCTTTCCATTGAAAACTGTGGCCACTGTCACTACAGGCCTTATTTAAAAGTGTCTCTCTGCCTTTCTTCTAAGTCCCCTTTATATACCAGAAGGCCACAATAAAGTCTTTGGAGGCTTCTCCAGGCTGAAAAACCTCAGCTCTTTCAGCCTTTCCTCCTAGGAAAGTTGCTCTATCCCTCTGATCATCTGGACGTGCTTGAACAGGTCGGTGTCCTTATGAACCTGGGAGCCCCATAGCTGGATGCAGTGCTCCAGTTGAGGTCTCACAGAAGCAGAGATGAGACCCATCTGGGAAAACCAAGTTAGTTCTAACCCACATTAGTTTCTTGCTCTGTTTCTCACCCCATCCACACAATCCCTGGCACTGGCCTGGGGAAGGGAAGGCACGACAGAGGGAAAAAGCAGACAGGCATGGCATGACTGCTGCTGACACAAGTCCTGCCTTTAGCCAGCTCATCACATCTGTGAAGCTGCAGCCTAAGCAATGTGGCAGCCCGAACTAGACCAGGCCTTGTGTATCACTTGACTGTATGAATAATGCACTATGGAAAGTAGAAAATGCCAACATCAAATAGCATTTCCCACCATATTTTTGGATTCCCAGAAATGTTTCTGCCCCTGAGAGGCCATCATCATGATTCTGCAACCTTTTCATGTTGCTTTGACAACTCAATCTCATGGGAGGAGACGCTGCTTTGCAGGTATGGAGTAAACCAAGATTTTTTACAAAAATGTTGTGTTTTGTAAGAGAATTTGAAGATTTCAGTTAAGTTCATTACATGTATTTTTTTTAGTTTCTCAGGTTCACACATCCTTGATGACTTACTGTCACAGTTTGACTCAGGTCCGACAACAACGCTCTCGATCCCCTCCCCTCCCCACCCAGGTAGGGAAGGAGAGAGAGAAAAAGAGAGAGACTTGGCTGGATTGAAAACTAAACTACACAGCTTTAATTAAAACACTAATGAATCATACAAGAAAATATATACAATTATATACAGATATATTCAGGTATGGAAAAAAGCCTCTCGCCTCCCCCCACCCCAGCAACTCCCACAGCACTTCCCTGAACTGGGAAGAGTCCCGAGGAATCCCGGAGCTGCTGCTGGAGAAAGCAGAGAGTTATGGGGGTCAGGAGATCTTGAGCCTAAGCCTCTGAGCTTACGTAGATATATGGAATGGAATATCTTTGGCCAATTTTGCTGTCTGTCTAACTCAGCCTCCTATGGGGGGGTCACAGATCTCCCCATAGTGTCTGAGCCGGCAGAGTGCAGGTGCAGCCTTGAAGCCTCAGTAGTTAGAAAAACATTCCACTGTCTTATCAGCCTAGCAGAACACACTGTTGCTAGTTACAAGAAAGCTTACTGAAGGAAAAAAAAATCAGTAAAAAGAAAAACTGGCTTCATCCTGGCTCAAACCAGGACACTTACCTTGAAAAGTCTTTCACTACAAGCTGTCACTTAGGTCTAAGGTAAATGTAGTTCTGCACCTGAATGTGAAATCAATTGTGCTGGTTTAGTTCTGGT
Source organism: Chaetura pelagica (assembly GCF_000747805.2). Lineage (NCBI taxonomy): Eukaryota > Metazoa > Chordata > Aves > Apodiformes > Apodidae > Chaetura > Chaetura pelagica. The sequence continues at coordinate 507,089 of NW_009952580.1, read as the reverse complement.
AGGGTTCAGTAGTGCGGGATGGGTCCCAGGGGTGGCTCCTCTAAGAGGTTAGCAAAGGTCCCCCTGTGGCCAAGGCCAGAGCCATTAGAGAGACAATAGGAGCACCTCTGCAATTAACATATGGAAGAATATCTGTAAGACCTGAAAGCACAGAAAGCAAGGAAGAAGAACTGAGCTGGAGAGGAAAACAGTGTCAGAGTGAAGATCTGAAGGTTGGTGAGGAAGAAGAGGAAAAAGGTGCCCAAGCAGAAGTTCCCCTGCAGCCCATGGGGAGATGGCAGCTGTCCCTTTGTACCCCATGGAGGAGAAACACAGCAGAGCATCCCTTGATAGGTGCTGGGAGGGTTGAATGTGGACCTGTAGCCTGTGGACTTAGACCTGCAGCCATGGAGGACCTCATGTCAGGGAAGGTGACATTTCCCAAGGCAGCCCCTGACTCTGGGGGAAGCTGGAGCAGCTCTGGACCTCGTGGGAAGGACTCAGGAAGGAGAGGTTCATGAAGGACTCTCTCCCATGGGAGGGACCCCGTGGGGAAGCAGGGAAGGACTGTAAGGAATCCTTCTTCCTGAGGAGGAAGGAGCAGCAGGAACCACCAGCCTGTGAACTGACTCTAAACCCCATCCCCTGTCCCTCTGTGCCGCTGGGGGGAAGGAGGGAGAGGGACTGGGAACAGAAGGATTTGAGCCCGGGAAGAAGGAAGGGGTGGGGTAATATATGCAAGCTCTGCTCTGTGTGTTGTCTGTGTCCTGGGTGTCTGTTTGATTAGTGTGAAGTTAAATTATTATTTTTTCCCCAAGTTGAGTCTGTTTTGCCCGGGACCTTAATCGGTGAAGATCCCTCCTTGTCCTTTGTCTCCACCCATGAGCTTTGTCCTCCCCATCCCACAGTGTGTGTGTGTGGGAGCTGAGTGAGCAGCCAAGGGGCTGGTTCTTTGTTGTCGTGTTGGGCCCAAACCACGACATCAGTTCTGATTCTTTTTCCAAAGGTCTGAACTGTGCCAACTTGCCCAGTCACTGAAAATACTTCCCATTGCACATCCCTCAAGAAACCAGTTTAAAATGCAGCATCGTTACGTCTGAACAATTTGAACCCAGAGCACTCCAGCTTCATCATATTATTTTCATGATTTAAATGTGTTCCCCGATGCCAGAATTTCAAAAGGCCACCAATTCACCAGGCTGTCCTTCGGAAATCAGCAGATGTCCATGCTGAATATATTGCACAGCTCTCTACAGCAGGCAGGATACTTCATGTAGTAAAATTCCTCAGCTCTTGGAAATCCTTGACTGTGGCTCAGTTCACAAAGCTCGCAGAGTCCTGCCATCAGTTTGATTATGCCTTTTGAAATTAAGAGCAGGGGAAACAAAGTTAAGTCATTAACATGAAGACCCAAATTCTGGAGAACTCTGGATTAAAATTTCACAAAAGCATTAGGACTAGGTTTTAAAACTGATCCTTGCAGTGAAATCCTGTGGGAGGTGTCATCAAAAACCGGGCAAGCTGATACAGTCTGGTCTTCCCTTAAAAAGAGGGAGGCAAAATGTACACTTCTAAAGCAAGAATTTTATTCAGTAAAGACTTTCTTTAGATGTTTATGTTGGCTTGCCTCAGCACCTGTTGGAATACAAGGCTTCATCCAATGGTTGGTTCACTTTTGACTTAAATGTCTAATCTAAATCCTTTATGTGCTTTTGTAACACACTATGCTGTTTGTTTCAATAAGGTCTCTTATCAAGCACAGTAATTCTGCCCTGGTCTAGATCACAATCTCTTAAAAAGATTCAGTAATTTATCGCCAAGATTAGTTCTCAGTTCCTTCATGCCTTATGAGACATTTTTTCCATCAGAGGATTTTTACGTCCCCGTTGTGCAGGGAAAGGTGGTGATCAGATTCAGAATTTATTATTAAAATACTATTTTTCTGTTAAAAATTTACAAAATTCTTTCTAAATTAGAAAATAATGACATTTACCGGTAACCCAACAAAGACACTTCAGATGGTTCCATTATTTTTCTCTTCTAGCAAATTACAGTTGTTTAGAGTAGAAATATACTCTAACCAGTATGATTTATTGTCTTCCTTTCCAAATTAGAACAATACTGGTATATTTTCTCTGCTAGTTTTTATTTTGATATCTTCACTATTGGGAGGGCAGTTTGACAACCAGCTGGGACACCTTCTCAAATGAGCTGCAGAAAGGTCATCTTTCACTTTGCTCATTAGATACATTACTTTCTTACCCTGAGCATGCTTGATGAAGTAAAACCTCCCCTCTTGCTGGTGATGCCGTCATAAATTTGCCTTCTTTCTTTGTTAACAAATGGATACATTTACTTGTAGAGAGGCTCAAAAGTTCCTTACCAATATGGAGTTTGATAAGGCTTCTCAGTAAATTAGGACACTAATTCAATTAGATAATCGTAATATACAGTTAGTATAGAATAATATAATAATTGAATAGTTTGGGTTGGAAGGGATGTTAAAGATCATCAGGTTCCAACCTCCCCTGCATGAGCAGGGACACCTCCCACCAGCCCAGGGTGCTCAAAACCCCATTCCACCTAGCCTGGAACACTGCCAGGGATGTGGCATCCACAATTGCCTGGACAACCTGTTCCAGTGTCTCGCCACCCTTACACTAAAGAATTTCTTCCTAATGTCTAATCTAAAGTCACGCTCTTTCAGTTTAAAACCATTACCCCTCATACTATCACTGCTCTCTCTGATGAAAAGTTCCCTCCCCAGCTTTTCTGTCACCCTTTCAGGTACTGGAAGGTCCCTATAAGGTCTCCCCAGAGCTTTCTCTTCTCCAGACTGAACAGGCCCAACTCTCTCAGCCTGTCTTCATAGCAGAGGTGCTCCAGCTCTCTGATCATCTTGGTGGCCCTTCTCTGGACTCACTCCAACAGCTCCACATCATTCTTATGTTTGGGGCTCCAGAACTGGACACAGTACTCCAGGCAGGGTCTGACCAGAGCAGAGCAGAGCAGAGGGGCAGAATCTCCTCCCTGGCCCTGCTGGCCACACTTTTAATGCAGCCCAGGATGCAGTTGCTCTCTGGGCTGCAAGTGTACACTGCCAGCTCATGTTGAGCTTTTCATTCACCAGTACCACAAAGTCCTCCACAGGACTGCTCTTAACTGACTCACTGGACAGACTGGATCCACATTTGAGACTGCCCCAACCAAGTGCCAGACCTTGCAGTTGGCGTTGTTGAACTTCATGAGGTTCGTGTGGGTCCACTTCTCCATAGTGTTACATGGCAAATTAAATGTCTATAAATGCTCTGGATATGCTTGAATTAAAATATTGCATATGATCTTTGGATGTTTGCAGAACTTAAAGCTTCTGTGAAGAGGAGGCTTGTACTATGCTTTGAGCAAGATTTAGCACCTACCTTTAAAAGCAATGTGGCTGGGAAGATGAAGCTAAGCCTCTGCACCTTCCCTTACTGCTTTTGCACATGCTGACAAAGAAACCAGCCGGTAGTATTGAAACTTGGATTAATTTGAAGTATAAGAAATGGAGCTTAATGCAGATACAGGTAGGGACTACAGTTACTTCTTAACTCGGTGTGTGCAGAGGTGTAAGAAAGGTGGTTGTAAATCAGAGAAGGCATTAACTGGATCCTGAGGACGTGGTGGAAAATCCTGTATACATAGTGAAGAAGTCAGGCATTAGAGTAAGGTATAATGAGAAATGGATAAAAGAGGGAAAATTATATGGGACCATACTGGAAACATTCTGAGTTGCCAACCCTAATTAGTGTTTGTGAAATCCCTGACTGTTGCCATGGCAATAAATGTGATACTACAAATGCAGCATTCTGACTTCTTCACAAGATCAAGAGAAGTTGGAAAGGAGCAAATCCCTGTGTAAACATCAATATCGTCAATTAATTAGGAAACACAGCAAGATAAATAAAAAGACCCCATGAAAGGTAAATTAGTTTCTGTTTTCTGTCTGCTACATGTGAAATTTTCCCCAGAATCAAACCATCTCTGTAATTCACTTTTGTTCTACAGTAGTGCTTAATCACAGACCACAGTAGAAGGAATTGTGGAGGGAGTTTTAAAGTATATTACTTTGTAGGCTAAAGACTTTCAGTTATTTGAGATATTTCAGCTACTTGAACATGTTTCTTTATTTAAATGTCACTTTGCTTGTTTATTTACTTCTTATTTGAGGTAAAATTCTAACTACAGAAGCCCAGAGTTCTCTGGGTTTTTTTAAGAAAAATGGATAAGCAATCTAAAATGGACCAGATCATCTGGAGTGCCACCATGCAGCACATACAGGACAACCAGGTGATCCAGCCCTGTCAGGAAGGGTTTGTGAAAGGCAGGTCTTCTAGCGAGCAGCTGGATTATGTATAAATCTTGAAAGGACCAGTGTTATAGAGGATATCCCATCATTTTAGTAGTATTTCCAGAAACAATAAATAACACATTTAAAACACAGGGCATCTTGCAGCCAGAGTAGACACATTAGCTCCTGGACCTCACTCAGATGGTGAAGACTAGCTCTATTTGACTACCAGTAACCACAATCCTCTCACATTTACTTTTCTGTGCCTCAAATGTGATACCAGTAGGACACAGTGAGAAACACTATATCCAAGCTTAAAAAACCCTGTGGCACTAACAAGCTAGGAACATCAATTTAATGTGGGAAGTATTAATAGGAATTGGAAATTGTTCAAGAACATTCTAGTGGATATATTAAAAAGAAAAAAAAAAGCCACAAATTTGCAAATAGAAAAGAATTCATGCTGGGGATAAAAGAACATGTGAAATACAGAATATGCAGAAATGCTAGTGAAACATTAGTAATCAAAATATAAAGACTGCAAAGAGGGATGATAGCAGTAAACCTCAAATTTTTTAAAATATACTTTGCTGAAAACAGCTATATGAGAAAAGATCAATGAGCAACATAGTTAGAAGGAACATGCAAGAAACACATTAGAGTAAAATTTTCTGCACCAAATACTGGTTCCTTGCTAGAAACAGGTATTGTAATTCTTTAACAAAGGCTCAGAAAAGCCGGATGTGTTAATCACTGTTTCTCTTCTGATTTCAGAAGGAGGCAGGAGGATAAATCTGGCCAGTAAATGTTGTAGATGGCACGGAAAGCCTGGCATCCAGAATGAAGAAAAGTATGATGCAGAGTCAGCTGCAATTACACACGTACGAATCAAGCAGCCTAGTGGGAAACAAACAGCATGGAAAACAGGAAAAAGCTCAAAGATCTTTGAATTGCCAGCATTTTCCAAATATTAAAAAAGAGCAGAGAGATGATCCAGGAACATATAGATCTGTTAGTCAGATACTGAACCTAGGCACATAATGAGACACTTAAATTAGGAGTCTACCAACATAGAATTGAATGCTTAAGGTGGAATTAATAATAATCATTATGATTTCATGGAACACAGGCTTTGTAAAACAAACATTCTTTATTTTATCTTCTTCAGTTTTCTTTTTGTTTACATCTCTTGCTCTGGTTCACAAAGATAACTCTGTTTATACAGTATATCCATAGGCCTATGCCTTCAAATCACTTGACCATTGAGTTTGAACATCACATTATATGGAACGAAAAGGATATTACTTGGGAATTGGTTCCTATCAGTCTATTAGTGAATTATTTCGTCATTGTTACAGTTTCCACTGATTAAATTTGCACAGGATACAGAAACAAGTGGGATGGTAAACAAGGAGAACAGATAATTTGTAGAAAGTGATCTGAATTGTCTTATTAAAAGAGCATATTAAAAATTGTACAGAGATGTGAGGATACACACTGAGGAACAAGAAATACAGTCTTACAATGCTGAAAACTCACTTCAGAGCAGGGACTCAGAGAAGCACATACAGTTCCTTATAAATTAAGCTGAAAACAGTGTAGCTAATTACTGCCAATGATGGCAAGGGGGATGCAGGCCCTGGTGGAACCCAACAACTTCATCCTGGCAGTCAGAAATGTTCCAGTGTGTCTGAAGCTGTGGGGCCCAGTTTAGGGTTGAGCTTTCATCATCTTTATGCACAAGGTGAGCCTGAGTTGCCTGAGAGGTTCTTTTCTGTCTCTGTATGAGAAAGAGTGACATTGTCCTTACAACTTTGTAGATGAATCTGCAGATTTAAGTCAAACCTAGAAAGTGCACTCTTGAGCTCCTAAATGAGTCACTGACAAGTCACAATTTAGAACACAATAAAAAGTGCAAAACCAAAGTTTTGAGATGGAATTCAAATTCCGAATACCTTTCCTTGCCAACTTCATATTCCTTTTTATTCTTTATCTCTTATTTTTATTGTCATAAATACATTGTGAATGTCTGTCTTCAGCTGAATTCTCAGATACAAACATGACTACTCATGCATAATTAAAAGTATGTTCTGTTCACTAATCATTGGTAATCATGCTCTAATTCTATATTCAAATTCCATTAATCAACCATGGAGCAGAAAAGCTGCAATGCAATTGAAGTGACCAATTACACATCACAAGCAGCAAACAGGCTAAGTTAACAGCTCACAGGCATAGATAATATTTTCCTTCTAAATATTCAGGTGAGGACTTTGAAAATCAGTCTATAATGAGGAATCAAGATCAGTTCATGAAGATGAACAAAAAAGCTAAAACCATGCTATAATCAATCTACAATGAAAGATTCATCCAGTCCTAGTCACATCCATGCTAATACTGCCCCACTGACCCAACCAGATACTCTCCTTTCAGGCACCAGCAGAGGTGTCTTTTCACACACCACCTTGATAAAGGTGCCCTGCAAACAGGCAAGACCTGATCCTCCTCCTGGTGCAAACTGCTCTCTCTCCATTAGTTTTGACAGATCTGTTCCTGTTTCACCAGCTCAAAGTCTAGAGATGAGCAATAACACCAGTAGCCACAGTAGTAATAAAAGATTACAGATTCTTCATGTTCTGAAGGATGTATCTACATTAGTTTTTAATATGTTTAATAGCCTTTTGTACCTAGCTTTTATATAGTTATGCAGCTTTCTGTACATATTTACGTTCTGATTTCTGCAGTGTTTCCCACTTGTTGCACCAAGCTTTCTTTTCTTTTGTTCCCATAATTTCCATGCAAGCTTCTCTTCAGCAACTTTTCCCTGGTGCTACTTTGTCTTCCCAGTGGTTCCCCATCTAGCTGAGCACGCAGATTCCACCTTTATTTCGCTGCCACTGCTCTGTAGCAGTTAGTGCACATTGACATTTTTGTTTCCTAGGGTTATCTCATGATGCACTTGGTGTCATGACATGTTTCCCTTCACATCTCACACCTGTACTTCATACATGTGTAATTTTTGACTTGTTGATGTTTCTGGTCTCTCCTGTATCTGTCTGTGGGCAATATAGTCTTTCTTCATATTCTGGGACTGGTGGAGATCCATGGATCCGATAGATCTGTGAGGAGCAGTAGTGTTGTGCTTCAGAAGCACTTGGTAAAAATTGCATTAACTATACTCCATTTTGAGATCATGAAGACCCAGCTGCCCAGTCTCCATGTAAGCCTTGCTATTTTTAGTTTGATGCCTCCTACATTTTTTTACCTCTTGCAGATTTGCTAACATTTAATTTCATTTCCTTAGTGAAAACATATGGCAAACAGATGCCTAAGCAGGGCCCCAGGCACCCATCTCATTTCCCAGCTTTTCCAGGATATCTGGGAAAATTATGAGGTTTATTTTGATATGCATCACACTTGCAATCTATTTCAAGTGCTACCTTTCAGTGACAGGCATCCCAAACACCATGAATTTTGGAGGTGTGTGACTTTTCAACAAACTTTCTGTCCCTATGTTTTTTTCTTGAAGGCAGCCCTGAAAACAAATAAACTACTAGGATTCAAAGATGGTAGCAGCTATCAGTCATAGGAAGCAAGGATGATCTAAAGATCTTCCTTCTCACACACACTTCTCGAAATTTAAATCAAATTTGCTGAGATTCACCTACAAACATCAGTTTACCATCCCTCCCTAAACCTTAAGAAATGCTTTCTGCACAACAGCTCTGTCTGAGATAAAAACGAAATTATCTGAAGACTTGAAAATGCTAAATCTAGCTCTGTTTAAAAAGTGCTGGTCCCCTCTGAGACCAGGATTTAGCTGTTTTGCATAGATTATGAGAGTGCTGAGCTTGGGCAGCAGCCCCCCTGCTCACTGTGACCAAGGCAACTATTCCATGGGAGAGAGCATCTTCCAAAACAACAGAAAAACCTGAAAGTCTCCAGGAGAGCTGTCATATACATTTTTTTCCCATGTACCAGCCTTGTTTTATACTGTAATTCTTCCCTTCCCTTACCCATGCTTCACCCTTTGTTCTACTATCCTAGGACAATGCACTTAAAATTAGTATTTCAATATGTTGAAATTAGAATTTTCAAGGTGTATGTATATTCTGGAGAAAGTTTATCTTGGTAAGGGGGACCATACATGGGTATCAGCATGCTTTACAAAGGCTGCTTAGTAACTAATTACTCACATGGGACCTGAAAGCCAAGAAATAGCCTATCTGTTTTCCCACTGCTCTGTCACCTGCCTAGGATTCACTCATTCCAGCATAGATATTCTGAAATACTCACAAAGTATTGGAGACAGAATTTAAGATGCAATCATGTTGAGAAGAGAGTACTGAGATCCAAACATGTGCAAGCTGGCACATTTACCCTTAAACTAGATCTATCTCCCAAGCATGAAGACACCCAAGGTGTGTCAAGATTTGCTCCAGATAGCAGACATCAAAATGTAGATTTATTCACAAAATGCAAATGTTTCATTTAAAAGCTCTTTAAATGAGCAGCCTCTTGAATTTATTGTCATATTTTCTTTTTCCTTCCTCATTAAAAATGTTGCCTTTTTTTTTTTTTTTTTTTTCACAAAGGATGAGAATGCTGCAATGCACCACTTTCTGTATCAATATGCAGCAATCAATTGATGCTGAATTGGATGGTTTTCCCTTTTATATGACATGGAGAGGAAGCAGATACATAGGCCGAATGAAATTGCTCTGAAAGGTACACCACATGGTCAGGAAAGACTATCAGCTCCAAGGTCACAGGGCTCCTTCAGAAGTGATTTACTGGTATCTTGTTCCATGTTTTATACCAAAATTTTCCAGAAAAAAAAGAAAGGTAAAGTAACTAAATCAATGACAAACCATCTATTGTATGTGATTTCCAAGGGATGTTTCTTTTTCCCTCAGAAAACTTTTATCAACATGAAATGTTCCTTACAGAAGAAGGATCTCTTTTTGTTGTCCATAGGGAGGAAGGGCTAAAGAAAACAGTGACATATTAGCCACCATAGGTAATTCCCAAGGGATACTTAGTTTTTCTTGCCCACATACATCAGCCCATAATGCCCCTTACAGAAAAGGAAAAAGGAGCCATTTTTGCTGTCTTTACCAAGTAAGTGCTAAAGAATACAGAAAATTTCATTGCAGCAAGTCACGAATGGGACTGCTCAAAAGAAGTGCCACTCTACAGTCCTCCCAAAAGATAACTTTTTAGTTTCTAGTCGTCCCCAGACTCTAGCTGGTTGGCTGCCACATAGCCACCATTGCTGGCTTGCTGTGCAGAATGGCCAGCAGCTGCCCAGGGTGACAGTGACCATCCTGATGGAACTGCCTGACTCAGTCTGGGGCTTCCTGGGCACACTGGCTAGCAGGGCTGCTGGCTGCTCTCAGACTGGACATCCTTTTGCATGGAAACAGGGCAGAAGACTCTTGCCTCACCCAGTTCTCTGCAACTTCAGACTTCTGTGCAAGTCTCACAGTTTTTGCCTCAGACTCTGACACAGGCTGCTGAATCATTTCACAGAAGCCTATAATCACACAACATCCTTCTGGTTGGGAAAGACCTTTAGGATTATCAAGTCCGACCACAACCTAACTCTGCCAACCATTAACGTAACTGTACCAGGTCCAGTGCTTAAGCCATGTCCCTAAGCAACACATCTATACATCTTTTAAACACCTCTAGGGATACTGATTCAATGGCCTCCCTGGTCAGCCTGTTCCTGTATTTAATTACACTTTCAGTGAAGAAATGTCTTCTAATATCTGATCTAAACCTCCCCCGGCACAACCTGAGCCGATTTTCTCTTGTCCTGTTGCTTGTTATGAGGGAAAAAAGACCAACCCCTGCCTTGCTACAGCCTCCTGTCAGGTAGTTGTAGACAGCAATAATAATGTGTTTCTTAATTTGCCTTGGTGTTCCTAGTAATTTTTTTACTAATTATTACCAAATGTGTGCCATTTGTCCACACATTTATGCACAGACCAAAGGTGCTGGACTCTAGTTGCTGCAGAAGAAATCATGTGTCAGGGGGCTTGTGAGCTCCCACTTTGCCCTTTCACCCTGCACCAGTTTCTTTTTCATCTCTGCCTACAGCAGAACAGGGACCACAGGAGAAACGCAACTGGAAGATAATGTGATTTCTGGTTTAATTCGATGAAACACTTGCATCAGTTTCTAAAACGTATGGACTTACTTCCCCTCTGGATTCACTATTTTCAAAGAAAACTGATTGCTATCATGTGCATTAAAAATGGCTTTTGACAGTGACTTTATCAAATGTATTGGAATATTAGCATATATGTTATGTGCATTAACGTAACATGTTTCACCTTTTCCATCTAATCCAAGAGCTTCTTATTTTCCATCCACCTACTCAGGCACAGAGTTATTCATTAGGTACAAAAATGAATCTTAAATATATTCAGATTATTGTAAAACTGCCTCCACTTTGCTACCAGAATTGCCAAAGTAAAAATATCCATCTCTTTTTCAAAAGATAGGTGGTGATAAAATAGAAATGCTTCTACTTCCAAACACCTATATTAATACAAGGAGTTAATTCTACTTAAAAATAAATTCACACTTGAGCAGTTGCTGTACTCGATACATGCATTTCACATGCACATAAAAAAATTGATTAAAAAGTTATGTAGCTCTAGTCAAGTGTTTAGATGTTAGGAAATGAAAAAACAAAGAAGAATCTTCTGTACCTGAATAAAGTTTTCCCCCCTTCCTTCCTGTGCAAGTATTATGAAATAGTCCTTTAATTGCATGAAAATGTGACATTTTCCCTCAGGAATCCATCTTGTTTAATCCAAAGAACACCTTTTTCTCTTCAAATTGTTCTACCTGAGCTACCTGTACCATGAACACCTGTAAGATTATTTAATATCTCATCTGCCCTAGTTTTCTAGGCAAACAAGGCTTATGGCATGCTATGCTTCTGTCCCTTAGACCCCACAGAGAACTTTTGAACCCTCTGTGTGGTTTCAACAGAAAAACAGAGGTTTAAAAGAAGAAAACCTTACTCTAGTTCCAGAACAACCTGGGAAAGAGGAAGGCCCTATCAACGCCTCCACTGAATCAAGGGCTGAAGGTGAACCTTGCTCAGCTGCCAGAAGTCAGGCAGCTCAGCCCAGACACCCCTCTGCAAACCTGCTGTCACCCACCCTGCTGCACCAGGGCTACCTGCAGCCCCTGCCATAGCCCCACCACAGCTCTCACCCAGCATCTTCTTTCTCAGCATCTGCATTTTTTTGAAAAGCATTTCACATCCATTTTTACAAAAGTGAAATCTAGTTTTGCTCCACTTTCCACAGCCTCTTGCTTTTGTCTGGCCGGTGGTGTTTGGGCTTTATTATTCTCCCTCACCTTGCACCCTCAGTTTGCCATTACAGCTGCCACTCTAAGTGGAACATCTGGGCTGTGCTTGTTATGCATGCAGCCCGGAAGCTTGTGGTAAAAATTCTGCATACAAGGCATGTCAAGGCGATTTCAGTATTAGGTGATAAAATTCCCCTTCTTTCTGTGCACACAAGTCACCCTTCAGTCAATGTTTCCAACAACTGCCCAGTCTAGCCAAGAGTTCATATGCCACCTCTGCTGATCTCTGGATCTTGGATATCATACTGTCATTTTGCTAAATGATGCCAATACAGATGTTTGCACATTGACGGGAAATCGATTAAATCCCACTGTTCATTTTATTCAAGCTCTGCTTCTGTTTTCTGTCATAAGAGAGAGGTGTGACAGTCCATAGCTGATAACCTCTGGTACAGTCATAACTGCTGTGCAATGCACAGGCACACGTTATCTCATCGTTTTTTGCTGTGTGTGCCTTTATGGTCACTCCTCATCACTGCAAATGACTAAATGAAGTAGCAGGCAGTGAAAAAATACAAAACATTTCAGTTGCACTCAGTTGGCACTACCTGTAATGCATTGCAGCAAATCTGCTTCTCTCCATGTGCATCCAACCCATTTCCTAAGAATTACTTTCCCCACTTTGTAAAGGTCCCAGCAATACTTGCCACGTACAGAGTGATCATCTTTTTTTGTTTGTTTGTTTCCTCTCCCTCTCTTGGCCCCGATTTGATGATTCAGTTTGTACCCACATACACTTAGTGACAAATAACACTCTGCCTTGGCAGAAAATGTGTATTGAAGGGCTGCAGTGAGACTGAACATGGCTCTAGGGAAGCAACACTACAAAAACTACAGTACTGACCTCCACTGTAGAGCAAAAGAAGGAATTTAAACTCTAAATTTATAACTCTATGCCTCATAAGAATGTTAAGATATTTTGCTTGAGTTTCAGCATGTCAACATTGAAATGGGAGAATTTTTTTTTGTCTTAAATGAGTTGAATCCTGGTGACATAGATATCAACAGCAAAATTCCCACTTACTTTGATGAAAAGTGAATATTATCTGAGAAATTTACATTAATAAAATATGAGTGTTAACTCATAACATCTGCATTCCTGGTGCCTTTTGTAAATGAAATTATATAATAATTTAGTAAAAACACAAAGCTTTACATAGCTTGAGATGCTACTGCTTCCAAATTAATTTTATAACATCCAAACCCATGAAAGAGTTAAAATAGAAATACTTGTCTGTTATTAGGTAAATGTATGGAAAATCTAAAATTTTACATTACAAGTTTAACTTTCCTTACAATCTTGTGAAATCTTGTGTTTGTTGTAGCAGAGTCTATGGAGGTTGCTTCAACAACAACTGGATAGATTGGATAAAACTGCTGAACACAGCACTTTGTGAAGCAAAAAATACCTAACAAAGAGTTCCAAAACCTAAAGCCAGTCTTCTAAAAAGTATCTGATGAGGTAACAAACATGATGCTGAGAGCCTAAGTTGTCTTGGATAGACTTGTGGTTTTGAAGTTGTTCAGAAGGTGTAGGGCAGCCTCATGGAAGAGAGAAACATGCTGCCTGCCTGGAACTGATCATACAGAGGGTGTGAAAAAGCACCATCACCTTGCAATTCATGGACAGATCCAGGGCACTGGCTGGAGGAAAAGGAATGATAGCCTCAGGTGTGCAGCACATTTCTGCATTTTGTGCAGAACATGTCAACATTTTTGTTAATGTGAAGAGTTTTGAAAACTTACATGCTATGTTGGTATGATGATATACTGGAAAGAGTCCAACAGAGGGCTACAAGGATTATTAAGGGACTGGAACACCTGTCATACAAGAAACAGCTAAGAGACCTGGGGCTGTTTAGTCTTGAGAAGATGAGGAAAAACTTTGTTACTGTGAGTGTGACGGAGCCCTGGGACAGCCCAGAGAGGTTGTGGAGTCTCCTCCTCCAGAGACATTCAAGAACTGTCTGGATGAGGTCCTGTGTGACCTGCCCTAGGTGTTCCTGCTGCAGCAGGGGGGTTGGACTTGATGGTCTTCAGAGATCCCTTCCAACACCTATGATTCTATGATTCTATGTTTCTTTGATCCTTTGATTCTATGATTCTATGTTTCTATGATTCTATGTTTCTTTGATTCTTTGATTCTATGATTCTATTATAACCAGTGCTGTCTGATGGTTATTTGCTGTTGCTAAGGGTGGCAATGAAAGTATATCTTTGACATCTCTTCCTCTCCTTACGGTACTAATGCCATTGCTACATATTATTATGAGCATGTTTAGCACTGCTGCAAGTCATAAGACCATTTCGACAGTGGAAAATACTGAGATTTTGGGATGTGTCATCTGTAGTAGAACAGAGTGTGGAAAGGGACAAGGATAGGGAGCAGAGACTCTTGGCAGAATACTCTGAAGGTGATAATGCAAAGAACAAAACTATTGAAAATAAGAAATATATGTAGGGTGTTGGCTGGAAGAAGGCAGACCCCAGAATCCTCATTATCAAGCTCATCCTACCCTGAAAGCCTCTTTCCTTATCCAAAGGATGGAGAGCCAAACTATTATCCCACGTATGCTCTTCGCAGAAGTACCTATAAAAACAGTGGGCATCCACAGGAAGTACAAGTCATGTTATTGCTATTCTGCTTATACCTGCATGCAGTCTGTTTCCTAGGACTCAAAAACTATAGTGAGCTTCTGCTGCTGGAAAGGGATATTGCATGAACATGCCACTGGTGGAACAGCTCTCTGTGCTCTCCCTATAAAGTTTTGGTGTATCACTTGGTAAGAGGATAACCAGTCCTGTTCAGCCATTAATCCGTTCCAGACATAGCAAGATATTGGACAAGTCAGTAAGAAGTGTAGGAGTGGAGTGATAAAACTCATAATAAACCCCTAAAAAAGTCACAGTTATATCAAGAATTACAATTTAGAGGAACAACTAAGAGACCTAAGCAACTACATGTAAAAGGAAGTAAAATAGCAGACTTTGCACTTAGATACGTAAAAATGTGGATGGAAGTTGAGATGCCCCTGCTTATTGTAGGGGGACTACAAGACCTTTATAGGTGCCTTCCAACCCAATACATTCTATGATTCTATGATTCTATGTCTCAGGTTTTTTTGAGTCCTGAGTAAGAGGACTGTTTGTTTATAAGAGTTGTCTGGTATTCATTACCTTCATCCTATTCACTTCAGGACTGCTGTACAGCTCAGAGATGACCCTCAGCATGAAACAGTCAGACAGACTGAAAATGAGATCTGGTCATGGTAGTCAAAGGATGCAGTCGGTGTGCAAAGTTGCCAAACACAGTCATACAGCAATTAAAGGGTGTTTTCTTTTTGCCCAGTGTTTCACCTCTCTGTTGCTGATACAGAAGAGAACCATTTGTAAATGATGGAAATGCATCCCACAGACAGTATATATCACCATATTTAAAACTGCTAAAATAACTCACCCTCTGTGCCACTCAAGCATTACTCTAATGCCCCTCTTAAACTTCTCTGACACCCAGAGCTTTTGCCCACAAGGTAAATAACCCACATCACAGTGCCCACAGAACATTAATCCAATCTACAATTTCTGAGGTAGGAAATAAAGTAACAGGTTAGGGTTTATTTCAAATTGTAATAATGCCATCTTTTAAATAGCATTAACCATCTTTAGCTAAAATTCTTTTCCCCATGTTTATGATTATTTTTTTTAAATTACAGATGACTAGTAAGAAATCAATATTTTAATGACTCATCTAAATACTAAACGAAGATGTAAATATTCAGTATGATGTGCAGGGAATTAGTAGTAGCATTAGCAGTAATGGGACTTGCACAGCTAATTCTCCACATAGCTAGCTGAACATGTACCAAAGTACTAATAAAAAAAATAAATAATCAAACCTTCAATTACATTTTAAACTAAAATAGGTTTTAGAGGTTTTCTATCTCTGAGACAAAACCTTAAGTAGGTTTATCTCTCTAAGACTGAACTTCAGGGCTCCACACTGGTACTACCAAAGTAAAAACGAATAGAATCATAGAATGACAGAATGGTTTGGGTTGGAAGGGACCTAGAAGATCATCTAGTTCCAAGCCCCCTGCACGGGCAGGGACACCTCCCACCAGCCCAGGGTGCTCAAAGCCCCATCCAACCTGGCCTTGAACACTTCCAGCGAGGGGGCATCTACAGCTTCCCTGAGCAACCTGTTCCAGTATCTCACCACCCTCACACTAAAGAATTTCTTCCTAACGCCTAACTTAAATCTATGCTCTTCCAGTTTAAGACCATTACCCCATGTCCTCTCACTACACACCCTGGTAAAAAGCCCCTACTCAGCTTTCCTGTAGCCCCTTCAGGCACTGGAAGGCCAATATAAGGTCTCCTCGGAGCCTTCTCTCCTCCAGGCTGAATAGCCCCAACTTTCTCAGCCTGTCAAATAGAGTAAGATTCAAACATTATTTATAAAAACAATCCTTGTGAAATGAAGCTTCTCTGGATCATGCCTCTTTGTTTATGCAGTATCTCCAATGTACTGCTACAGTTTTTAGTGTACACATGACACTGCCTTTCAGGTAGTCAAAAGGCCTACCTGACTTGATTTCAGAGCTGAAATCCTTCAGCTTTGCATTTTTTTATGTTAGACCATCAATTGCCTTTTTCAAGAACTGCAGATGAGCACGTCTGCAGTAAAACTTTCAGGGGAGAAAGAAACAAGTTTGAAATCTGACTTGTCTTATGCCAGCATTCCACCTCATGGCTTAGATATATCTATGACCTAGCAGGAAGCAGATGACAGTGAAGGAGTTAATTGTAAGTCACTACCTTCTCATTTTGAGTCTTTCAGAGAAAAGGGTCTGACTTATGCCAGAAGCAACTTAAACTTTTCAAGAAAATACCAGCAAGCATCACTATAAAGATCCAGGTCACTGGGGGCTCCCTAGATACAAAGAAATTGATGGATACTGGAAAATGTGTAAGACAGAAAGAAACAAAGCAGCACAGGATCAAAGAAGGTTCTGATATGAGGATGTATATGTTACAACTTACTGAGATAATGTCCCAGTTACATTTAAAACTGTTATCACTTGCCAAATATTAGAAATCACAGATACTTTGTAGCAATGGATGTTAAATTTTGCCTCAGCTATTCTTCCTCTTTACTTCTGACTCACCCTGACTTCTAGCAAGAACCACTTTCTTTTGGGTGAAAAATCTTCCTTTGTATAACTCCATTATTTATTATGTTGCTTTAAGTCATCTTCAGTGCAACTGTTTGGCTAGTTCCTAAGCAGCCAACCATTGACCTGGCCTTTACCACTCAAATCAAGACTTTGGGGTTATAAGGAGATTTGCAGAAAAACTCCACAGATGCAGTAAAAAAAAAAAAAAAAAAAAAAAAGAAAGAAAGAAAAAAAGAATGCTAGGAATTGCTAGAAAAGTAATAGGCAACCAATACAGAAAATGCAAAATGCAAAGAAAAGAAGAGAAAAGAAGAGAAGAGAAAAGAAGAAAAGAAAAGAAAAGAAAAGAAAAGAAAAGAAAAGAAAAGAAAAGAAAAGAAAAGAAAAGAAAAGAAAAGAAAAGAAAAGAAAAGAAAAGAAAAGAGGAGGAAATCTAAAAATGCCTAGATAAAACCATCAAGGATGATCAAAGCTATGGAGTAATTTGTCCACAAGGAGAGGCTGAACAAGAAAAAAAAAAAAAGACAAGGTAGGGAAAAAATGAGTTCTACAAACTAATGAGTAGCATGGAGAGGCTGGGCAACACTCACCTATCAGAAGAGCCAAACTCTCTATGCAGAGCGCAGCAGACCTGTGAAAATCCTTGCCAGAGGAATTTGTGGCTGAAAAAGCTTTACTTACTCTCCAGGGTAGATTGGGTGAACATTTGAGAGACCCACGGGGTCACTGAGGAAACAAACGACATCTGGTTTGGAAAACCCCCCATGTGAAAAAAGTTGAGAGTTGGGAGAACATTTAAGGAGGAACCAACACACCCGTGTGCCTAATTCTTGCTTTTCCCTCACAGTGCCCTTGTGGTCACTGTTGGAGACAATCCAAAGCTCATACCAGGCTTTTGAGCCAGTGATGTGATTATACAGACATGTAAATTCCTACTTAACTCAATGTATGCCTTGAAGTCTGGTGTGGAATTTAAATCAGGAACAGTCTGATAAAATTATTTTTCTTTCAAAAAAAACCCCAAATCTAGTAAATACTCTATAATCCAAACTAACCAAGCTTCAGGTCTTCATGTCTATCCACCCCTCTTCTCAGCACAAGGAATTTTTTTGGCAGAGCTGAGCAATGTCTTTCCAGTTGTTGCATAAGAGAGAAGAGAGAAGGCAAAGACAACTCTAGAAGTCTTAAAAGCAGAGTCATGGCTTTGAGTTACTGGAAAATAAACCCGAATGAACATGAGTATTGTAATTTTTATATTGCTTTGGAAATTCCTTGAAGTTTTTCTTGAACAGGCAGTTACTCATGATCTGCATGTGTTAGAGAAGCATCAGAATCAGAAACACCTTCTTAGCAAAGCAAGAGAAAAAAATGAAACTGATTGTGAATGCAAGCCTGTGATATTACACTTCTGGCCTGCAATAACCAGTGTGACCAGTAAGAATGTGTTTCTCTCAAAATAAAATCTTTCACTGTAATTGCTTTCTCTCTCTTTTTACACCCTATTCAGTGTTGCTGCCAATGTGAATATGCTAATGTATAATAAACCTCTTCTGTTTCATTATGACTTGGGAGACCTACTTTGTGAAATACTGTAGAAATGATCCTCAACCAAACTTGAGCTGGTTTTGCAGCAAATTACACTAAAAGGGCCTTGGATTGGAATTCCATCAACCATAAGAAAACTACAGCAAATTTTTGTCAGCAGAAGCAAACAGTTTCCCCCTAAAACAACCCACAGTATTTTGTTTGCATCAGGAAGACAGTTTCAGAAAATGCTGCAACATATTCCCTGGAATGCCCCTCAGACAAGAATTATTGAAAGAGTTTGCTATTTTCAGGGATGTTTGTTAGAAGGGGATCTCATTTTGCACAATCTTGTGCTCCTGAAAGACTAAGAGAGAGTGCAATGTTGATTGTAATAAAGTAATGGCTTTTTTCCGTGACACAATGGAAACTTTACTATCTGTTCTTGCCAGCAAAGTCTTTTGAAAAAGGCAACAGAATTTTGAAATGTTCTAGTGGAAATAAGATATATCTTTGGGAACATAATTTAAGTATCTGGGCATTTCTGTGTTTATTGAGCAACACTCACTGTAATACCATTCCCAGCACGTGTTAACTGAGAGTCTGCATGTGAAGGGAAGGTTGCTGAGAAGAGAGCCAAGCATTAAAGACCAAGTGAAGGAACCATGTGAAATGAATGGCTCACCTGGATCCTGGTCCTACATGCATGTATCTCAAAAACTGCGTATGATCTCACGTGGAAAGAGAAACTGCTGCAAGTTCTTCCTTAGTCTGATGTACAACAGTTCTCTGCCTTCCTAGGAGTATTTATTATTTTCTTCTACATTATTTATTGGTGACACAGGGTAGTTTCTCTGATAACTGTAGAGGAATACACACTGTCACAAGATCTGTAAGAAACCACCCAAAACTGATCACAGACATGCAATACAAGTCTGAGTCTGTCTGTAACGCAGGAAGTCCAACTCCATCTAGACATGAATAGTTTTTTTCTGAGATATCTTTTGCCATCAGAGGTAGTATTTTCCCAGTCCTGAAGGTGGAACTCTTGTTCCTTTGATGATCTTTACATGAGTGACATAGCATTTTGCTTTGTCATTTTTTTCCCTTGAGGAAATTTGGACTTCTCTGAGGTCATCGCTGAGCTACCTGGAAGATCACACTGGCAATGGTACTAGAAATGGACAGTCAGGTATGAATGTCCTGATCACAATGAAATGTGCCAGGAGCTCTTCAGGTGTTGCCTGCTAGAACTCACAAAAAAAGTATTTGTGGGAACATCTGTGGGATCCCATTCCTTCTTTTGCTGCTACATAACTAGACTTCCTGGTGTTCTTCTGGGTCATAAAGTGTATGGATAAAAAGGACTAAGTATAATCTTGTGGTCATATCACCTCCATATAAGACCAGACAGAATCTTTTCCAACACATTCAACATGTATGCTTGACTTACAGTACCTCTTTAAAAAAAATTCTGTCTTTTTAATTACAATTTTGCATTGTTTCAGAACAGACTCACGGGAAATGTAATCCTATAGCCAAGTAAGACATGCCATATTTCCAGCTTTTCTCTTTTTTTAGTTTTGCTGTGAGAATTTTGTTATTTTCTGAAAGCCATAAGCTGCTCCTACTCCTGAAATGTCTCTAACCCAGACAAGTACTAATACACTTATGAGAAAGGTAACTCTTCACCTGCATTGGATTGTGCTTTTACAGTATCTCCCATTAATGCACATTTCCCACACCTTCTGTAGCTTTCTTTTCCAATGTTTCCAATATTTGACCTCCCTCTGAAGTGTAAATGCCCAAACCAAATGCATTATTTCATTAATAGTTTCATCAGTGAAATTTCCCATTACATGGGTAATATCCATTCCAGTTGTATCTGATGTTCCTCCGGTTTTGCTTCAGAGCACTGGTTTGCAAAAGCTTTGCTTTGGGAGCTCACGTTAAGCTGTGTGTGTACCATAGAGTCCAGGTCCTCTTCATTGTTGTCTCATGCCATTTGCACTCTCTCAGATTCCAAGTGCAGCTTTGAGGCTTTATCTTGAATGTCTAACTTCCCATTGGACTCTCTTCAGAGGAGCATTTTTAAGTGAGATGATCTTAGCAAGCAATTCAAAGGAGTTTATCTAAGTCACCTGCCCTTACCTTTATTTACAACAGCAAAGTAGTAAGTTGGTATTTTTTGTCTAGGTCATTTCTGTAATACCAGGCCAAGAATAACACCACCCAAAAAGACAACTTTATGACAAATCTTCACTTACAATTACGTCTCTTGAGACCCGTCAGCTGAATCACTTATTAAGAACTACATGGAATTTGTATTCCATGTCATATTTATGGGAATCGCTTAGTGTTCTAACTCAGATGGAAGATTATTACATCACCACCATTATTACCTTTATTAGCCAAACTTAAATTCAAGCATGTTTAATCAAATCTTTTCCATAAAAGTGTGCTGACTGGCATTTAATTATTGGCATTTAAGGGCTGGAGCTCTGGTCAGCACTTCCATGATTCTAACACGTATCCTTGCGGAACTGGCTGGTTTCTTTACTGTTTAAAAAATGTATGTTCAACGTAAGTATTTTTTTATTATGTTTTTTTTTTAGTACTCTGGCATTCCCCCGTGCTCTTTTATCATTCTAGCAGCTGTCTTCCAAGCAACAGAACTAATGAAGGCCCTGTGGTCCCTAAATGACCTTGATTACAGTAACTACCATTTATTTTTGTATATAATTTATTTAATTAATTAACTAATTATTTATATATATATTATCATTACAACTACAATTCCCTTTGCCCTAGGAAAATCCTATCTAGCACTCTGGAACTATGTATATGCAACATGGATGGCTATTACACTAATCACCTGGCTGACTGCTGCTAACAAGAATGTGTAAGATCTGACTTTTTTGCTCGATATTCCTTTGCTGAGGAAACAAACTCAGGTTTACTTCCACAGTGACATATCAATTTCCACAAAACTTCTAGGACCATAATGTCTTTCTCCAAATTAGATTGGAACTGGCCAAAAGGGCATGGAATGACAGACCAATGGATAGATTATATGAATCTTGTTCCAAATATCAACATCAACTTCAATTCACCTTTGACACTGCAAAGACCTGAAGTCTGTTCTATAGATGCTGTGGAGCTTAGTTAAAAAAACCCTCTGGTTTACCAGCGGAGTGACATAGTTGCTGTACACGTTGCCAGGTGGCCGGATGGCTTTTCACTTCCACTCAGGGCTGGTAAAAACTGCAGGCTGCTCTCTGGGGGGTTCTGCTCTGCCTGCCCTGCGCTCTGCCGGCCGCAGGGCCGGGACCCGGCGCTCAGCGCCAGACACAGGCAGCTTCAGGTTATTTTGAAGCCAGAAATCCTGGTCGGATACTTATTTTCCGGATGCTACGAGAGGGAACACGAGAGGCTGGGGAGGGGAGACAGGAGCCTCCTGGGCGTTTATCCTCGACAAGCTGATGCTCCGTATTCCCAGCGTCCCACTTGACAAGTTGCCGAGACCCGAATTCCCTGTGGAGGGTTTTGGTTCTGTCCCCACCAGCGCTTCGCCCTGGCGCCCGGCGCTGCCTCCTCCTTCTTCTCCTCCTCCTCCTTCCTCCTCCTCCTCGGCCCCGGGCCTGCGGGAGCCGCCCCGGGCCGCCTCCCGCC
>NW_009952580.1:467270-484683 GCF_000747805.2 Chaetura pelagica | reverse complement strand
GGCTGCGGCCTGCGAGGGACTCGGCAGGTCAGGGCGCCGGGAGGGACGAGCTGAAGGGCCGGGGGAAGGGCTGAACCGAGCCCCGAACCTGCCGCACCTCCCTGCGGTTTTCGTTGGTTTCACTTCGGTGTTTGGTAGGCGCAGGGGGACGAATTGTTGAGCTCGGTGTTTTCCCAGCTCCTGAAAAAGGTAAGTCAGGGAAAAGAAACCAGTGGAGTCCGCTTGAAGCCCTGATATAAGGGCTTAAACCTTTACTCTTGCGCTTACCCCTCGCTTGTGAGGGGTGGGATAAGGGAAGGTTAGGCCTCCAGAACCACACAGTTCTGAGGTCAGACCAGAGGCGTCTCTCAGTAAATCAGAAAAACCAGAATTGGGGCTCTGAGTGCAGGTTGAAGTGTGTTGTGGCTGCCTATTCCAGGTGCTGGGCCAATACAGACTCGCTCGGCTGGTTCGGCCTTGCTAAAAAAATGGTGACATGTTAGTCATTAGGTATTTTCTGCCCTGCTGCAGCTGGCTTAAGCATGTAAAACCAGTGCAAAGTTTGCTTTGATTTGGGGTTATGGCTTTAAGCTGAAAGAAGAGCGATTCAGGTTAGAGATCAGGTGTAAATTCTTCAGCGTAAGGGTGGTGAGACACTGGAACAGGCTGCCCAGAGATGTGGGGGCTCCATCCCTGGAGGTGTTGGATGGGGCTCTGAGCAGCCTGTGCCAGTGGGAGGTGTCCCTGCCCATGCAGGGGAGTTGGACCTTGATGATGTGCCCCTGCCTTCGATCAAGTTTGTCTTGCTGTGTGATCCACAAGCTCACAGATCTGCTGGGAGCACAGCTGCTAATCCTGGTTGTTCTGTAGGAGACCCTGCACGTGTGGCTCGTTATCCCAATAAGCAACTTCCTGTCACTTTGTGAACATGCTGGGGCAGGTGACACTGCCTTGTTTTGGCCTAACAAAGCTATTTTCCTTTGGTGCCTTTTATGGTGAAAAGAGAAAGATGTAGTTCAGACCCAAGATGCAGTTTGGCTTTAGCCCACCACAGGAGTTGTGAGTTTGTTTCTTGCTAACTACAGACCTCACTCAGCTAAGGGAGCAATAGTGCCTACTCTGTCACTGGAGTTTTGGGGCCAGTACAACTCTTAGGAAGTGTTTCAGGTTACCTGAGTGAGAAAGCTCTTGTAAGTCTCTGTATCCTAGCACCTGTATCCTAGTTTATTTTATTTACATGGAGAAAAGAAAAAACCTTTTTGGCCTTACAGCCCTTATAAACAAGGCATCCATGCTGGAAGTACTTTTTCTAGTGACAGTAGTTGTCTGAAGTGTCATAAATTCGTTAAAATCAGGTATGGGTGTTACTTTGTGCTTCCCTGGGCAAGAGGAACTCTTCAGGTTTATTCTGCATTTTTCCTGCCATATTTGAATGGAGAACACTAGGCAGTTTTAACACAAGCTTATGACCATTACATTTGATATGTATTAGTAGCATGTATTGGAATTTATAATAGAAGTACCATGCATAGGAGGAATTTTATGTCTGAGTGATTGTAACTCAGACATTTCTGTATACTGCCACCAAGTAAGTGGAGATTTTGCATGTCAGGGTTGAATTCACACTTTCAGAATTGGATGCCTTAAGATTCTTTTACCCTTTACAATTATTTGATTTAAACAGTGAATTAAGATAGCATGTGCTGTTAGGACCTTCAAAAGCTGAAAGAGAAAGTGATCTGTTTTTGAAAAATGTTATTTGCTTTACATACCCATTTATTTGGTAAAGCAAAGGTCAAACCAGTGGAACTCTTCAGATTCTTTTGCTTTGTTGCTTATGAAAAGAACTTGTAGAGTAATCCCTTGTGGAAAATACACTTGAATAATTTCAAGGACATGGGGTGAACAAGGACATGGGGAGAAGGAATTTTTCTCTGTCTTGGGTGGTAAGAATCATAGACAATTTTCAAACTAGTTGCAGTTATCAAGTTAATGGTATTGTTTTATGTTAATTTTACTTCACGATTACAGTTTCAGTTTGGGGCTGGTTTCCAGAAAATGTAAATAGTAAGAAAGGAGTTACAAATATAAAAATTTTGACACTACCTAGTACTTTGATAGGGCTGCTACAGTGTGCTTTGGATACATCTTCCTTTTTACAAACATAGTTTGACTGAAAATCACCCTGCATCTAGGTTTCAATCACTTCTGATGTAGTGTTATTTCTGTCACTAAAATATAATTGAATTTTGGGGCATGGATTTTGAATGTTAAATTGCAAGTATTTTACTTATAAGATAACCTGTGACAGGCCTGTAGCATCAGCATTTGAAAATAAAAGATTCTGTAGTTTATTTGTATGTCAAAATATCGTGCACGGTGAACATACTGAAGGTCGGTTAATTACAAATGGTTTTATCTAACTCTTTAAATGATTTAAACATATGGTTTTCTGTTGAGCTTTTTTTGCTCAAACTTGAATTTATTTTAAAGAATCAGCTGTGTATTCCAGTCTTAGAGAACTTGAGATTATGTTGTGCTTGGCACTTGTGAGATGCCTGTAGCAAGGACTGCCCAGGCTCCTGGTGAAGTGACAGAAATAGTCAGAAACAAAAGGTGACCTGTCACACAACCTTGTGATGTTGGATTCGCACGCTCTGAGAGGGGGCTCAGAACTTCTGTAGGTTCATATACATGCTGACTGCAATTCAGATCCAAGGACAGTGACAAAGTTTTCTTCTTAAAAAACTGAAGTTGAGAGCCTCTTGCTTGAGGAGAGTGACTGATAGGCTGGACAGGGCTTACAGGAGCCTCATAAATTTTACCAAAGACAACAAGAAAGCCTTGCATCTGAAATAGAATAGTCTGATGACTAGAAGGGGCTGTGGGAACACTTGAAGGTGAGAGGCCTTGCCAAAAAGGTCCTGTGTGTTGTAGTGAACCACGTGCTGAATACGAGTCTGAATGTGCTGTTGCAGCGAAGGATGACCACATTGTGGGCTGTGTTAGTGTGTGGCTGAGGGACAGCAGGCTGAGGGAGTAATTCTTCTCTATTTTGGCATCTGTGAGACCAGTAACGTGGTTAGGGGGCTGGAGCACGTGATATTCAAGGAGAAACACAGAAGTGGATTTGCTCAGTCTTAAGAGAAAGTGAAGGAAGGGGAGATCTTACTGCTGTGGGAGAGAAGGTGGAGAGCTAGGCGACATGAGAGGCAAGGGACACAAGCTGATCTAGCTACAAGGAAGATATTTTTTGTTTTGGTTTGTTTGTTTTTAACCTGGACAATGGTCAAATACTGAGGGAGGCATCTAAGGAGTGTGTGGAGTGTCCATTCATGTAGGTGTTAGAACTTGACTGGACAAGGGTCTGAGCAACCACATCTAATTCAGCTTGTGCTGGATGGTGTATGCAGATCCCTCTTGATGTAAACTGTCCCGTTATTCTGTGATTACTCAAAAAACAGTCATTGTTTGAAATTAACTGTTAAAGTTATGCTTAGGAAAACACAAACCCAATAAAGCATGCAGGAAAACCTTAGATTTCCATGAAATTGCATCTGCAATGAACATATGGTCATCACAAAAAATTTGTAATGTTAATTTTATTTACCATATTATATATCAATTAAAAAAAAAAAAAAGGAAGACCTTGGATATTGTTTATTGGTAATTTATGACTTAAAATTTTTGTAACAAAAGCTACTATGCTGTTTGAGAATACATTAAGCAGATGACCTGATGAGAATGTAAGAAGTTTTAATGTTTCTTAGTTTCTTGCACTTACTGTGCAGTGAATGTTAGGTAGCAGTGCCTTAAAGAGACTTATAGACACTGTTATGAAAGCTAGTTTACTGTCTGGGAATTTTTTAGAAGAAAATTACTATCCAGAGCCCTGCATGCAGCCAAATCTTTGAATTTCAAACTGTTGCTTACTCAGATCACCTCCTCAAGACAAATGGCTGTTGGTTGCATTAACTCTGCTTTTACAGTGGGCCAGTTTATAAGTAATCCAACCTGTCAATTTTGACTCTTACCAATCTCTATATGTCATTTAAGATTAAGGACAAAAATTATTATGGATTTAGCTGAGTCTCTGCTGTATTTGTTCTAAGACAGCATGAGCTGTGGGTTTCCATGAGTTCATGTTGTGTGGTAAGTTTGAAGAATTAGTGTCATTGCTTCTCAAGATGATTCAGTATTAAGAGCATGACATGGCTATGAAATATCTTTAAAGAACCAGTTTTTAATTAATTCTAGCTCATAAACTGGTGGATTAGTATATAAGCTGTCAGGAAATTAAATAGGTGTTCAAAGAGGAAAGTACTGTAGTTTGGAGTATGGTGCTTCTTATCTTTTGCTCATGGTGAAAAATCTCTGTAGGCTCAAAATGGACTTCAACTGTGAGATATAAGTGGCTCTTTCAGAAGTGTGAGGGTCTGTAGGGACCGAGGTATAATAGAAGAATCAATCTATTTTTTGTCATCTTGCTTTTAAGGTACCGGTTTTAGAATGGTGGGAAGACTAAATTGACACAAAAGGATAGAAGTTCTTTTAATATCCCAAAAGACGCGAGGCCACCTATTGCATGGATATTTGAGGATTGACAAAGGACTGTTAATACTAAATGCCTTGTATTAGAAGGGGATATGTAAGAATGCTTGATAGTATGTCTCTATAATTCAAAGTGCAGATGATTTAGCAATTACTGCAAAGTCGGTGGATGAAGTAATTTCCTTCTGAGATTCTGAAAAAAGAGAAGGTGTGTCAGTGAAGCATTGAAGACTGACTTCCCCTAACTTGGTTTACTCTCAATAAATACTTAGTTTTGTACAGTTTTCAGTTTCTTTGTTGGGTGGGATAGGTAAAGGAGGAGAGTCTGTTCTTCAGAAAAAAACCCATTGTCTTATTTGCAACTGATTGGAAAAGGCGAGTAATTTCAGACTATTTTTCCCTGGAAACTCAGCTTCCCTTTGCCAGAACTGCTTTCAGCTTTCTGTCTGGGCTGATGGAAGATGCTGATGATGCAGGGAGATAGCCAGTACATACCCTCCCTGCAGCCTACAAGTGAGGGCTGTGACTTAACACTGAACAGTTCAATTGAAGACCCAGTGCCACCAACTAGTGTCTGTCTTCAGGATCTCTCTGCCTGCAGGCATCACAGGTCTCAGAAGAACAACACTCCCTCTGTACTTTCACACCATAGTTAGATGTGACAAAAATGTCTAATCTCACTGTTAATATGTTTAGCTGTGTGGAAAATAGGAATTTTTTTTAATCTGTTACATTCTGCTGTGCTTCATCTGTACCAGGGGGATTACGGTAGTTTAATTATTTTAAATTAGTTTGGTTACTGGAAGAGGAAAAAGAAGGGAAAGCCTTCTGAAGGAGTTGCTGTTGTAGTACAGGTACTCTTATATAACCAAGTCAGCACATCTTTTTAATACAAATTGTGACAAAGCTTTCTGATATTTGTCTGCAATTCAATTACTTGTTTTTGTTAAAAAAGGAGTTTAGAGAAAGAAAATCTCATTTAAATAACCTCTGTTCATACAGTGTTAAAACTACAGAATTACCTCACAGTATTTTTTTTCTTGTCCCTTCTGTACATTCAGCATAATGAAATTCCTTTCTTAACTTGTATGTTCTGTAGGTAAATGCAAGTACCTACAATTCTATGTACCTTTTAGAAAAGTGAAACTTCAAAACTGTGTTTTATGCATATGCAGGGAACAGGCTGTTTATGTGCCTATCAGTCCTGCAGATATTTCAGCAACCTGTTAAAACCCTCTGTTAGGCAACACCTTTGTTGTTTTCATTCTGCAATTTGGAGTGCAGATCTTAATTCAGGAGCTCTTCATCTTTCTAGGAAATGGCCTTCCAAAATTAATTTGATTTTGGTGACTTTTCAGGATGTGTCTTAGATTTTTTTAAAGATGATTTAGAATTTCAGTTGGCAAAACTTGAACTCTGATCAAGCAAAGCATTTGATTTGAAGGTTTTTTCCAAAGGCTTCCATCTCTCACTGTGCTGCAAAGCATGTTTGCATCTGTCTTGATTATTTAGCTATTTTCTTGTTAGTGGTAAGTTTTACCTATGAAAAATAATCCCCAGAGTCTGCAACTTAAATGCAAAGAAGTATCCAGATCTTAAGTTGTTAATACTGCTCAAATGTGGTTTTGGAATAGATGTGATTATTGGAAAGACCGAATTATGTTATTTTGCTTTCTTCTAAAAAGTGATTATAAATTACTGCATTTTTATAAGCCTGTAATTCTTTGTTTTTAGGGGTTTCTACATTGGTGAAGGTACACTGGGCAAGTACTGACTGCACAAGCTGCTTCTAGGATGTCTGAAGATGATGAAAAAGTTAAGCTCCGTCGAATCGAACCTGCCATTCAGAAATTTGTTAAAGTGGCAATTCCAACAGATTTGGAGAGGTTAAGAAAACACCAGATAAATATTGAGAAGGTTAGTGTTCACTTTTTACTAATTGGGTTATTTTTGCATTATAGGAGCAGTTAGGCTGAAGATTGTGTATAGATTTCAATGAAGTCAATTATTAAATGTTTTAATTCAAATTTGGCTAAAAATGAAACTTCTGTGTTGTCTGGTCACTCTGTATGTACAAAGGCTAGTGGAAACTAGTCAATCTACAGAGTGAGAAATACTGCTGTTTTGTGTTAAAAAGTTGTTGTAAGGAAAGCAACCTAATAGTTTATTTTTAGTCTCAGTGGCTTGCTGCTAACTATTCTGAAACACTTCCTGTGTATTCCTATCTTTTTCTATATATATTTTTTAAATTCGGGTGAGAGAAATAGAGAGATTGAATTATTTAAGTAAAGAGCAAAATAATTGTATCAAAATTGCAGTGTTTTTATATGCTTCTTGTTGACATGAGCTCACACTTGATGATGAAACTGAATATGCTTCCAAGAAAAATTTGTGTCCAGTTAAATTCTTCTGTACGCTATGGCAATGTCTGTACTAGTCTGGCCTGTGTCCACATTATGTCCATGAAATTACCTATGTCTGTGTTATCAAACCCTCATATTCTGCAAAACTGGTGGGCTGCATCCACGCTGCTAACTGGGAATAGCTTCTATTCTGTGTTTATTGCTTCCTGAGTTTTCTTAGGAATTCTTTATGTGAGAAAGCTGTTTGGCATGGCCAGAGCTATGCCAGGGACAGTTCTAACCATTTGACAGCACAGATGACCAGATTTTGGACTTAAAACATTCTCAGTCTCTGTTTGTTAGTTATACCTGTAGCCTGTGGAAACAGAGAAATTGGTTTATTGGGGAAGGTGGTAAGAGATTAACTAAAAAAGGTGACACCACTAAAAAAAGGAAGAGAGAGACTCGGAAAACACAAGTTAGTCATAATACCAACATTGTAATGGAAATTTTAAAATTACTGATAAAGGACATACTTGTGTAGAAAAGATGATACCACCACAGAAACATTAGTGACAGAGAGTGCCTGTACTTCTGTGAAGTTCTAGACGTGTTTCTGAAAAATCATATGTCATATTAGTTTCACTAGGCTTGTTCACAATATATAAAATCAAGTGTAGATGTAAATCTGGGTGGTGTAGGACAAGTAACTACATTTTTCAACACCTTGGGAACTGACATGATATGGATTTGTCAGATGGGCCACCTGGTGGATAAGTAATTGGCTGGATGGCCACACCTGGAAAGTTATGGTCAATGGTTCAGTGTCCCAGGTGAAGGCAAAGAACCAGCCACGTGGCCACTCGCTCAGTGTCACCCCCACCCCTACACACTGTGGGATGGAGAGGACAAAGCCCAAGTAGAAGCTCCCGTATGGAGACAAGGACAAGGAGGGATCTTCACTGATTAAGGTCCTGGGCAAAACAGACTCAACTTGGGGAAAAAATAATAATTTAATTTCACACTAATCAAACACACACAGGACACAGACAACACACAGAGCAGGGCTTGCATATGTTACCTCAGCCCTCACGGGCACAAATCCCCTTGTTCCCGGTTTCTCTCCCTCCTTCCCCCCAGTGGCACAGGGGGACAGGGGATGGGGTTTAGAGTCAGTTTGCAGGCTGGTGGTTCCTGCTGCTCCTTCCTCCTCAGGAAGAAGGATTCCTTACAGTCCTTCCCTGCTTCCCCACGGGGTCCCTCCCTTGGGAGAGAGTCCTTCACAAACTTCTCCTTCATGAGTCCTTCCCGCAAGGTGAGGAGAAAGCTGCTCCAGCCTGGGCTTCCCACAGAGTCACGGGCTGCTTCGGGAACAAACTCCCCTGGTGCTGGGGTCTTTCACAGCTGCATAATCCAAGTCCACTGGCAGCAAATCTTAAGTTTATCCCTCTTGGTGCCTTAAGGGAATGTTCCACCATGTTCCTTCATGAGTGCAGGGGGACAGCTGCCATCTCGCCATAGTTTGCAGGGAAACTTCTGCTTGGGCACCTTCTTCCCCTTCTTGGTTGGCTCTTCTTAAGGGCTTGCTCTGCTCAGATCTTATATCAGTTCTTTTGTGTGTTAATTGCAGAGGCACATCTGTTGTTCCTCTAATGGCTCCTTGGCTGGGTTTGGAGCAGGGGGAGCTTCTCAGCTTCTTACTGGAGCCACTCCTGGGGCCCTTCCCCCACTACTAAAAAACCCACCAAACCAAACCAGTACAGTAATGCATCTGAGTATAAAAGATAGTTCATAAATGCCAGGTTCTTTAAACTGTCCATCTCAGTGTAATGTTCTCAAAATTTGCAAGTGGGGTGTTGTTTTGGGGTTTTTTTTAACAGTTTTCTGGCTGTAAGAACTAAAACTATTCAAGATTTACTCTTATTGATAGATTTTTGAGAAGCTGAGAATAAAAATATGGCAAATGCCAATTAGAAATCTGTAACTCTTTATAGTTTTAGATCATTGGAACACTAGCAATAGTTTGGTATGAGTACTTCCATAATAATTTGCATTTTTGTATCTTTTACATGCATTTTAGCCATAACAAATGTGTTACAGTACTTATTTGAGCTGTCAGCATCAGCAGCTTAAATGATTTTCTCTAAAATACCTTATGTAAAATTAACTTTCAGCCATGTAAACCAAACATCCCTAAGGTAAAAGGATAATTTTGTAGAATCAGGTCCTGTTTATTTTAGAGGCTACTTTTAAGCAAAAATCACTAATTATGTCAAATTGCTTAGAGCAGCAACATTATTTACTTATGATGAAGCCAATATCTCTAACCTCATTTCATGAATATTGATTTAAACCTTAGGTTCCAGAGATAGTCCAAACAATTAATCTGCTAAATCACTGTTTGAAGAAACTATAAAATCAATATATAATGAAATTTGACCTTCAGAACACCTTTTCAGAGAACTGGCTACCATGAATCCATCATCATATCATTGCTTCTCAACTATTTGAGAGTCCAACTTCCCATATGACAGTTTCTGAAGACTTAAAATGTGCCTCCTTAAGAAATCTGTACTCTATATGTGGTGGTGGTGGTTTTTTGTGTGTGTTGTGTTTTGTCAGGTTTTTTGTTTGTTTTGAGGCTTTAAGGGGTTTATTTCGATTTTGTTGGTTGTTTTTTTTTTTGTTTAGTTTTGGGTTTATTATTTTTAAATTAATTTCCCCAGAGAGCTGTAGTTTTCTGAAGTGCATTCTGTGGTTTGGATGGCCTTTCACTTCAAAGGAGGGAATAAAATGCATGCTTATCTAAAATAATCAAAATGTTCTGTTAGCCTTTGTTAGAGGAAGGCAATTGTCATGGTCCTACAGGAAGATGGAGATTTTGGGATGCTGTCCTAAACTTTCTTGGTGATAGGTAACAATCCTTAAAAAAAAGTGCTGTGAGACATGGCATCCTTTTTTCTGTTGCTCTCAGTTTTAACTTCATTTCCTGTAGCTGTGCCAAAGTTAAAGGATGTTGTGTGAAATGCTTTTGGCTGGGGACCATTGTTGTGATGGGAAGATGAATAAAGGTGACACAAAATGAGAAATTAAGATACCTGAATCTTACTGCAGTTTTTTTT
Organism: Chaetura pelagica; assembly: GCF_000747805.2. NCBI lineage: Eukaryota > Metazoa > Chordata > Aves > Apodiformes > Apodidae > Chaetura > Chaetura pelagica. Next base: position 474,689 of record NW_009952580.1, on the reverse strand, counting down.
TCAGTGTGTATGCATTTGTGTAAGACATTTATTGTAGAGCTTTTAGAAATGTTGGTGACTACCTCCTGCTACAGAAATTAATGTGTAGGCTATTATGAAAAACTCTCTCTGTGCCCACTGGATACTTCCAAGGAGAAATGGAAGGGATCCAAAGCATAAGACCGAAGGCTTCTTTCTAAAGAGAGTTCTCAAAAAAGAACGGGACAAAGAGGAAAATAGATGGTCTTTGTTTCCCATTTCTGATGGGTATATTAAGTCTTTGAATTCTTTGAAGTCATCACTAGCATACTAGGACTTTGGAAGCAAAGTAGTATAATTTCTAAATATATAAAGCAGATAAGTATGCTGAGCATTACTAGTAGGAATTATAAAGAGCAGTAAAGGTTTCCTGAGGAATTATTTTTGTTGTTCTTGACTGGAATAGGTTTTTTTTTTTATTGCTCAGTGTGTGGACGATATAGTACAGTCAGTTGAAATTGAAAAGGTAATTTTTTCCCCAAGCTCCTTCTGTTCCACCCTCAGAAATTCCCATTTCAGTAATCTTTCGGGGATGACTGAATTGGAAGATCTACTGTTGATACAGATTTTTTTGTCTATTTTGTTTTAAAGAGCAATTGTAGTAATTTTATTGGCATAATAATTTATGCAGAAGTTGCTAGTTTCTTAGAAAAATCACTCTAATCTGACTTTATTGAACACTAGACCTTTTCTCTTCCATAGCACTACAAAATCCTAACCTGAAAGAACTTTTTTCTCTGGAAATAAGAATTTCAGCTTTCTTGTATTTTAGGAAGCTGATCAACTTGTGGTCGTTATTGCTGTGGCCTCTAAAATTATTGAAAGACTTAAGGAAAGATGTAGTCTGTAGATAAAGCTTTTTATCAGTAACAAAGCATGTAAGAAATTAAGGAATTAAACTTGACATGGAAATACCTCAGAAGGTAAGTATTTTTTCTTCTTATTTAATTAATTAAAAATAATGTAAGATTGTCTAGTATTGTGGACGTATTCTTTGGTGGTTTCAGCCCATGTTCCAGGAATTGCAGATTCTACTTCTATTATTTTATTACTTCTTTTCAATATAATAATAGAATCATAGAATTATTAAGGTTGGAAGGGACCCTAAAGAACATCAAGTTCCAACTCCCCTGCCATGAGCAGGGAACCCTACCACTAGACCAGGTTGCACAAAACCTCATCCAATCTATTCCATCACCTCCCTATCCTCATGGTGAAGAATTTCTTCCAAATCTCCTCTCTTTCACTCTCTGTCTTTTTTATAACCCCCCTTTATATATCAAAAGGCTGCAGAAAGATCTCACTGGAGCCTTCTCTTCTCCAGGCTGAACAGCCCCAACTCTCTCAGCCTGTCTTCATAGCAGAGGTGCTTCAGCCCTTTGATCATCTTCATGGCCCTTTTCTGGGCCCTCTCCCAACAGCTCCATGTCTTTCCTGTGCTGAGGGCCCCAGAGCTGTACACAGTATTCCAGGCGGGGTCTCACCAGAGCAGAGCAGAGGGGCAGAATCACCTCCCTGGCCCTGCTGGCCACACTTCTTTTGATGCAGCCCAGGATGTGTTTGGCTCTCTGGGCTCCAGCACACACTGGCGGCTCATGTAGAGCTTCTCATCTACTACCACCCCCAAGTCCTTCTCCTCAGGACTGATCTCCAGCCATTCTCCCCCCCAGCCTGTATTTGTGCCTGGGGTTATGTCGACCCAGGTGCAGGACCTTTCACTTGACCTTGTTGAAATTCATGAGGCTGACATTGGCCAACCTTTCCAGTCTGTCAAGGTCCCTCTGGATGGCATCCCTTCCCTCCACACAGCTTGGTATCATCAGCAAACTCACTGAGGATACATTGAATCCCACTGTCCATGTCTCCCAACAAAGATGTTGAGCAGCACTGGTCCCAATACTGTCCCCTGGGGGTCTCATGCCTTGCCTCCATTTAGGACACTGAACCATTTACCACAGCTCTCTGGGTGCAGCCATCCAGCTAATTACTTGTCCACTGGGTGGTCCATCTGTCAAATCCATGCCTTGTCAGTTTGGAGACCAGGATGTCATGTTGTCATCCAGGTAGATGATGAGAGTTTCTCTGTTGTTATCCACCATCTCTGTAGCCTTCTCACAAAAGGCCACCAAATAGGTCAGGCATGATTTGCCCTTAGTAAAGCCATGTTGGCTGTCACCAATCACCTCCTTCTATTCCATGTGCCTCGGCAGATTTTCCAGGAGGATCTTCTCCATGATCTTGCTGGGCACAGAGGTGAGACTGACTGGCCTGTAGTTCCCTAGGTCTTCCTTTCTCCCCTTCTTAAAAACAGGGGCTATGTTACCTTTTTTCCAGTCAGTGGGAACCACCATGATCTCTGCAGTATGATGGACAGAGGCTTAGCAACTGCATCTGCCAACTCCCTCAGGACCCATGGATGGACCCCATCTGGTCTTGTGTACCTTCAAGTTCTTTAGATGGTCACAAACCTGTTCTTCTCCTACCACAGGGGGTACTTGATTCTCCCAGTCCCTGCTTTCACCTGCTGTGGCCTTTGGGATGAGGCTGGAGCACTTGCTAGAGAAGACTGATGCAAAGAAGTCATTGAGAACCTCAGCCTTCTCAAAACCCTGCATAGCTAGGTCTCCCATTTCCTTCAGTAGAGGGCCTATATTTTCCTTGGTTGTCCTTTTATCCCCAACATACCCATATTTATACCCAGTATACCTCCTTCTGCCTTTTGTTTTACCTACCACCATGTGATGTATGCCACAGCAGAATCAGGATGCTGCAGTATCTCTTTGCTTTTAAAAACTGATGCTGGAAACCTGGTTATCTGCAGTTCAGTAAAATACATTGTACAAAATCATTCACAAAATACATTGCTATGTATCTCCAGTTTTGCAGTGAAAATGCCTATGACTCAGTTTCTTTACTGTCAATTTTGAAAATTTAAAGTGATTATTTACTGAAGATTTATTTTTTTTCTGCATAGCTGATTGATAATTGCTATTTTTATATGAAGTATTTTTCCTTTGTTTTAGTATCAGAGATGCAGGCTCTGGGACAGATTGCATGTAGAGCACATTAATGCAGGACGAACAGTTCAGGTAAGGATATTAAAATGACTGTGATATTAATGGAATTAAATTACATAGTACTGGTTACCTCAGGGATGGATCTTCACAGAGATGTGTATTTGACAGATGGATTTGCCAAGTACATGGTATTGCTTTGCTTTGCTTATAAGGTAGGGATTTCCTTATTGTGTTCTATGAGGCAAATACAGTCAGAAATTATTTGGGATTCCTGAATCAGCAAAAGTTTGGAGACTCTGGTCTTTTCAACCTATTATCTTACATTACTAAACTAGAATACAGGAACTGCAACAGGGGTACTGGTAATTTCAAAGCATGGTTTCAGACCAAACATAGAACAGCTGGACTAGTAGTCAGGTGTGCAAATCTCTGTTGTGAAGTGTGTAATATCATAAAAGGAGGAAATACCAGACACATTTGCCAGCATGGCATTGTCTCAGTGACTTCATGCATAATCACCCATAACTCAGCACACAGGGAATCTCATGTCTGTTTCTAAAAACATGCATGTCTTGAAGTGATGTAAAAGCTAATGCCAAACATCAGTACAGAAAAACACAAAGACCAGATCTGCACTGCAAAGTTTGCTGACACAAATCTAGCAGCCAGTGTTATTTTGCTAGCTGTACTAGCAAAATTCTGGGGACAAATATATCTTTGCCAGCAGGAGAGGCATCTTGTGTTGGTTTCATAGGTGGTGTTCAGAGCAGGGACATTAGTTTGTTACAGGAACCAGCCTTTGTGACCTAAGCTGCATCTAGGCAAGCAGGCTTTGCCAACAAGGGTAGCCCAGTTCTAAACCACTGTATTTCATAATTCTAATACTGTAAACTCCTTTGTTTGTTGTGATGCCTTAATGACTCCTGTGGAAAACTAGACCAGACTAGAAATAAAAAAAAAACAAACCACAGAACTTAATCCAAATTGAATACCAGTATTAGACAGTAGGTAAAGCTGCAGTTAGGTATGTTTTCTGAGGAATGGAAGGTGTTAATGTAATCTACACTTTTTTAGTGTAGATGATAAGAAGTTATATACAAAATCTACATGGTTTTTCTGTTATTTGAAGGTTTGACTGTTAGTTTTGATTTTCCACCAAGTATTTTTGAAATTGGAATATAAGTTTACTCTTAATATTGAAAAAGTCTTCCAAAGGTGGAAGTCCTATTAAAACAGTGCTGTCCTAACAGGTGTGGTATAGTAAGCATGTGTTTGTCTGTGTTATAATTAATTTTCACATCTGAGGTGTAGGAAAGGCTTTTAGAACTCTTTATTATCAGTATAATTTGTTTAGCAAGATGAAAATTTATCAATAATTAGAGAAAAAGTAATCAAAGTTATGTTTTTAAATACATTAAGTGCTTCAGTAATAAACCCTCATATTTGTCTCTAGAGTAATTTCACAGAATCTTAGGGGTTGGGAGGGACCTCAAAAGATCATCTAGTCCAACCCCCCTGCCAGGCAGGGTCACCTAGAGTACATCACACAGGAACTTATCCAGGGTCTTGGAAGTCTCCAGAGAAGGAGACTCCACAACCTCTCTGGGCAGCCTGTTCCAGTGCTCTGTCACTCTCACACGAAATAAGTTTTTTCTGATGTTTACGTGGAACCTCCTTTGTTCCAGTTTGCACCCATTGCCCCTTGTCCTATCACTGGACGTCACTGAAAGAAGCCTGGCTCTGTCCTCCTGACACTTGTCCTTAACATATTTGTAAACATGGATGAGGTCGCCCCTCAGTCTCCTCTTCTTCAAGCTAAAGAGACCCAGCTCCCTCAGCCTTTCCTCATAAGGGAAATGTTCCACTCCCTTAATAATTTTTGTGGCTCTGTGCTGGACTCTTTCAAGCAGTTTGCTGTCCTTCTTGAACTGAGGGCCCCTTTGTATTTGTATTTATCTTAAACCTAAAGCCTGCCATTCTCACTTTCAGGCAAAGAAAATTTTCTTATATTTTATTTAATGCTTATTGCTTTTAGATCTGGATATAAGTGGTTCACATTTGGATACCCAGAAAGCAGAATAAGTATCTGGATCCATGCAGGAAGAGTAGACTAGCTCTTTGTTTTAATTAGATAGTTAGGAGTCTGGAGTACTTGGTAATACATTATATGACATGTAGAATGTGTTTGCTGTAAGCTGTTTAAATGTTTACCAATGGACTTGTGATCTGTTTGTTTGCAAAGAAATCAGATTAATTATTGTGATACCAAATGTTCTCTGCAGCACACACTTTGCTCTCAAAATTAGATGTTGTAAAAATACATTAGGAATCCCTAAGTCAATATTGACCCAAGGCATCCGCCACAGGTTTTGGACAAATATATGCACAGCCACTCTACATTTAATCCATGTGCACATAATTAGCCATTTTTCTGAATTTTCCGTTTACCCAGAATAATTAGTTCTGTTGTACTTTTGATGATGGTCAAAATCAGAAGTATAGATGAGCATCTTCTTTCTGGTGGCTCCATGTCACATAAAAAACTTCTAAAAAGGAAAGTGAAGAAACTTAGGAAAACTTTGTATAGGACATGATGACACCCTTTCAAAAATACTGAGAAAATAGCTCTTGTACACCGTGTTAGTTTTCAAGCATGTGCTCTTGTAGATTTTAAAGGATGGTCAGTAGACTTCTTAAAATTTTAGGGTCTGAATAAATATGCAGTTCTGCTAGATATTACCCACATATATGCTCACTGTACCATTCAATTAGTTAATTATGGCAAAATTTAAGTTGGCTTCAATGAAGTGGCAGTATTTTGTTCTAACACCTAAGGGCTGCCTTGATCATATTTATAGGCAGGGGTAGAAAAATGCTGCAGTTACTAGAGTGGATGTAAGACACTGAACAAAAAAAGGAGGGATGCTGTGGATGAATGTTCCAGCTCTAGCCTATATCCAGCCCACGAAAAGAGACTGTTCTGCAGAAAATAGATAGGCAGATGTAGTCTCTCCACTGTGTTGATCTAACCTGGAAAGCTACTTGAAAAATGTGTAAAGTTGACAGCAAGAAAACCAAAATATTGATGGGGAATGGCTTAAAAAATATTTCTCCCTTGTTTTGCATTTGCCTGATACTACAGGTAAATTAGTTCACCAGCCAAGATAAAAGGTACCATTTCCTCCTTGATCTTTGGTTCTTATTCTCCTGGGGCAGGTAGCTCAGTTTCCTTTCTGGAAAGTAGGCCACATCCAGAAAGACTCAGCGCTATGTCCTGGTGATGCTGCACTGCACTGTTCAGGGACTGCTGTGTTGGGAGCTCCCACTCAGTTACAGAGAACTGGGTGAACTCACAAGCCACAGGCAAATACTAAAAATACAACAGACTTAGCTGGCTTTGTAGTAGTGGTTCCTCCAAGTAAGAGGCTCTCGGCACTGCTGATGCCTCCTCCAAGGACAGCTTTGAGTTCTGCTGGAGGAGACTAATCTACTTGGGTTGCTCAATGTCTGTCAACTGCAGGACTGTCATCTGCCTTAGGAAGAGCAGGAGGTGGGTCATAGACTCAGCAGGGATCGCCTGATTGAGCTACTTTAAGTGAAGACAAGTCCCTTCTCAGCAGAGCACTCTATTTTTTATGGAGTGACTCTCCTGCAGGAGCAGTAGAAAAAGAGCAGGAAGTAGTGCTGGGTGAGGAGAGTCTGGGAGACTCTCAGGATGGGTTCAAAGGACAAATTCCTTTGCATTTTTGGAAGCACAGGGCTTTTACAGGAACCAGGGGCATCTTTGAAAGGCGAACCAGCTGCAGTCAAACAATGCAGTCTGGAAGAGAAAATGGATGTAGTGGACCACAGAGGTTGCTTGAAAGCAAGGACTGTTGAGGAGGTTTTGGTCTTGGTTTATTGAAACTTAGGAATGGCAGGTTTTAAAGATAACCAAGATGGTACTTGCTTTCCAGCCAGCGAAGGTGTTTGGTACTCCTAAATAGTAAGTTAAAAAATATTTCTTACAACTGTTACAGCAACTCCGGGCCAATATGAGAGAGATGGAGAAACTGTGCTTGCAAGTCCGACACGAGGACATCCCAGTTCTGCAGAAAATGATAAATCCCATTAAAGAGGAAGCTTCATTTGCCATAAAAGACTTCCTGCAGCTCCATTCTGAATCTGCACAAGAACTTAAGAGACAACTTGAAGGGCAGGAGGATGCCTCTTTAACTAGATCTGCAACTGTAGGAGGAGGTAGTAGAATTTCATTTCCATATCTCTTACATCTATATCGTTGTATCTAGTCTGTAATTTCGCCAACCAGATACAAATTAAGTTAAACAAAAGAGATTTCATTTGAATAATAATTGTTAATCTAGAAGTGAATTTATTTCCCTAC
>NW_009952580.1:431361-467125 GCF_000747805.2 Chaetura pelagica | reverse complement strand
TCCCTACACCACGCTTTTCTCGTGACTGAGTTTTGGTAAGTGGAGAGTGCTCTACTTGAGTATATTAAGAAATTAAATAGCTGTGGCCTTCCTTGAGAAAGATCCTGTAGCCTTGGATCTTGAAATAGAAAACTGTTCATAGGAAGAAGAATACTTAAATTCATGTTTCACAGTAGCTTGACTTCTTTTTTTTCCCACCTGCAAATAATTTGATCGTGTGCAAGTAATAATGTAGGCCCTTTTCATTGAATTTTAGTGCTTGCAACATCAAGAAGAAAACAATTTTTATAGGACAGACATATATACCACCACATATATATCAGCAGTATAATATGCCACTGCTGACATACCTGGAAAAGAGGAGCAAGTATATATATGAAGGAGAACATCTCTTCTTGCAGCATTTTATCTTGGTAACTGACAAGAAAGCAGAAAACAGTATAAATCCATTTAGATGAAAGATTTTGAAAACACATTGTAACATGCTACAGTTCAGACATGTTTACTGTTTTTTCCTCCTTTCTGTACACAAATGTTTTTAATTCCTTATTCTACCATTCTGTCTTCAAAGGAAGCCCTTATTATGACCTGGTATGGGCTAGGGTTCTCTGCTAATGATTTGTGAAAGTTGAATAGATCAAGATTAAATCCTTCCACATAGCAGTAATTAGTAGGGTTGCTGCAGTAGCAGTATTGTTTAAAAATGTTTGAAAATTTCATGTGTCTTAAATTTGAAGGTGTATTCTCAATCAATGGCAACCTGCCATCAAATTTGATTTGATTACCCTTCTTTTTGCTACATAAAGAACTACAAGAACTTAAGTGTGATTAAATACAAGCTAGCAAGTCTAATGGTCCAACAGGGAGAAAAGTAGATTTGAAGACTGGGCTTGCTTTTGTGTATGTCATATGCAGTAGTACCAGAAAACCTTATGAACATCAAGATGTATTGAATATTGAACCATAAAATTGTTTGGGTTCAAGGGACCTTTAAAGATCATCTAGTCCAACCACCCTTCTGTGAGCGGGGACACCTCCCACTAGATCAGGTTGCTCAAAGCCCCATCCAACCTGGCCTTGAACACTTCCAGGGATGGGGCATCCACAGCTTCTCTGGGCAACCTGTTCCATTGTCTCACCTCCTTCACTCTAAAAATTGTCTATCTTCTTAACAGACCAATAAAAAGACTGAATTGGCTTTGACATATGAATCTTGACTTTTATCAACACCATCAACATGTTTTAGCTGATTGTGCAGTAGTTTGTCCTAATATCTTTCTGGGTTTTAAAGTCTGTCTGTTTGGTGTGTCTTCCTTCCCCTCCCAAAAAAAGAAATATGCTTGAACTTTCAGAGATTGTTTCTTACATATTCTAGAGTGAATTTCATCACACTGTCAGGGCTGGAATACATCTAGCTCATCTAAATATTTTTAACCTGCTCTCTTTATCTTTCAACCTACCCTTTTTGTTGTTGTGGTTTTGGTTTTTTGTTTCTTTCTTTCTTTCTTGTTTAAATTAATTGCATCAAGTGTCTGATTACAGCTACGTTTCTGTATAAAGACTGACTTAATCTTTCTCTGGGTCACCTGTTATTTTCTTTCTTCACCTGGCAATGCCCTTTTACTTTGTCTTCCTCTAACTTTAGTGGCATTCATAGAAACTTGCTTGCTATGATTTATGCCCCTTCGTAGTTACAATTTATTTGTGTCCTAGTCTTTCTGATACTATCTTTCCATGCTTACATTATTTCTTGTACTCATCTTAATTGTATGTCAAATCATCCATATCCAGGGCATTGAAGAGCTCTTGCTGAGGGCTTAAACATTTTCCCCTGTGTCAGGACAGTTTGCTGTCATCTCCATTATAGCCTGTTCTCTTAGTGTCTGCCAGCTCTTCTTTAGTCCTCTATCCTTTAGAAACTTCTTCCACATATTTTATGTTAATCAGTTTACTGAATTTGTTGTTACATCCTTGGAGACAGGGGACTCATTGTCTTTGCTCTTTCACCCTGAGTTTTAGAATAGTGAACTCCAGTATTCAGTCATCCCCTTCATCCATATTAGTGCTTGGTTTTGGGCTCTTTGCGAGCTCTTGTCTGTTACAATCAGAGTTACATTTAAAATATCTTCTTTTGGTTACTTGCTGCAGTTTTCCTCAATACCTTCTGGTATTGCATTGGAAAGGCCTTGTCCTGGCTTACTGCTTTTCTAGCAGTTACACAGGTGGTAAATGGGAAATAGAGTTAAATCAAAGAACAAGGCTGCTTTTTAAATTGGAAATACCTTTGAAGTATAGAGGACATTGAGCATAACTGCTCTTCAGAAAGGTAAGAAATTGATCAGAAAGATCAGGATGAGAAGAACAGAAAAATAGAACTGGAATTATATGCTTCTACAAGTCACCTCAAGAATACAGAAATAATTCACCCCATTTAAAGTGAAACATGCAGGCAGACAACTAAATACAATTAAACAGATTTTTTTTTGTCAAGTTTGCCTGGCTCTGAAACTCTATGGAATTGCTAACACAGATACAATATATTGCCTATTCTTTTGTGCTTAGAGGCTGCAGTCCCAAAAGCAAATCTTGGCTGTTGATCTTAATCAAAAGAGCTTCAATGTGCCCATTCAAGTTGCTTTCCATCTGGTAGAGAAGGGAGGAGTTTACAAATTCAAATCGCTCATTTGGAAGGCATGTCAGTGAAATGATGTGGTGCCTTCTTCCCTCCACCATCCTCAGCTCAGGTCCAATAGAAATGGACCTGATTAATTCTAATCTAATTGCATTTTAAACAAATATTAACAAAGGTGAGACTCCACTTTTAAAATTACTAAAATCTTTTAAGCAACATATTGAATCTTCCAGAGCATTAGATTTTTATCTTGAGTGTAATGAGGTGAGAAGCTGCTCTATGAAATCTGCAGATGAGTTTTGTATTACTGCATTTTTGTGGAGAAGCTGCAAGTGAACTGATGGAGCCACTTCCATTCTCAGTTCTATTAAAATTGGCTAGACTTGATAAAACTAGTGAATATAAATTTCTTACTCATACTTTCAACCAAAATGTGACTTCACCTTCTCTTACCCTTCTTATTCTTTAGTTTTTGAAGCAAGTAAAGAATTTTCTTAAGGGGTGTTTTTCCGCTAATATTGAGTTACTGGAAAACTGTAACGGTGTAAACCTACTTGTAATTTTGAGTTCTCTTGAATGTATGTCATATAAAACTTCAAATCACTTGTGTATGTTGAAGGATGTGCCTTTCTACAATAGGTCAGCATAGATCATTAAGGAGAGACCAGAATAGGGAACATAATTTATGAAGAGGTGGTTTTGCTTAGTGAGATTATTTTTTTCTTGCTTTTGAATGATGGGTATTTTAATTTCAACTAACTTAGCATGCATTTGGCTGGTTAGGGAGGAGTGTGCTTTTCTTGGCAGAAGGATCTTGGTTTTGAAATAAGAGTTGTGAAGGATTGAAATAGAATAACATACTCAAAACCAATGTTAAATGTCAGACTATGTAGCATAATTGGTTGATGCAAAAATGCATACGTGTATCTTTTTATTAATTATAATGAAAAGGGAAAAGGACTGTTTCAGAACTTAATATAGAACATTTATTAATCTGATGCTAGAGATCAAATTTTTTTTCTGGAAGAACATGTGATGATTGCAGAAGGTGAAGTGCCTTCCATGTCTAGATTCTTAAAGGAAAAGGGGTAGGAGTAATCAGAAAAACAAGCCCGAAATAAAAACATCACTTCCTCCATCCTTGTTACTCTGGTACTCTACTTACTTAGTAATTATGGGTGGATATCAGCTTCATCAATGTCAGACTTGTATTGGTCTGAGAGTAGGAAGATTAGGGCCTTAATGTATTTTGAGATACTAGGATAAAAATCTTGAAAATTGGACAAATGTTATGAAAATGTATAATTTTTATCTTGAATTAATTCCATGAGTAAGCATGCACTGACTCTTTTGTTAATATGGTTATTTTTATTTATTTTCAGTTGTTCGTATCCATTGTAGTAACAGTTATATAATGTTATAACAGTACCTTGGCACATCCGTTGTTTGTAAATATCTCAATGCAGTATTTACACTTTAATATCTAACCAGTCATCCCCATATTAAACTTTCTCTCAATACTACTCGCCCACGGAAGGAAACATCAGTGTCCTACTAAAGTAGCTATCTTCCTTCAGAAATTGAAGTTACCTCAATTAACAGTGACCTTTCTGCTGTGTTTACATACATACGTTCTCCAGTCTACCTTTCATACTCTCAAGCTATTCATAGAATCATAGAACTATTCAGGTTGGAAAAGACCCTTGGGATCACCCAGTCCAACCATCATCCCTACTCTACGAAGTTCTCCCCTAAACCATATCCACCAACACCACATCCAAACGACCCTTAGACACATCCAGGGATGGTGACTCAACCACCTCCCCGGGCAGCCTATGCCAGTGTCTGACCACCCTTTCTGTGAAATAAATATTCCTAGTGTCCAGCTTAAACCTCCCCTGATGCAGCTTGAAGCCCTTCCCTCTTGTTCTGTTGTTAATTACCTGTGAGAAGAGACCAGCACCAACCTCTCTACAATGACCTTTCAGGTAGTTGTAGAGACTGATGAGGTCTCCCCTCAGCCTCCTCTTCCTCAGACTAAACATTCCCAGCTCCTTCAAGCATTCTTCATAGGATTTATTCTCCAGGCCCTTCACCAGCTTCATTGCCCTCCTCTGTACTTGCTCCAGCACCTCGAGATCTCTCTTGAATTGAGGTGCCCAAAACTGGACACAACACTCCAGGTGTGGCCTCACCAGTGCTGAGTACAGGGGGACAATCACCTCTCTCCTTCTGCTGGTCACACTATTTCTAATACAGGCCAGGATGCCATTGGCCTTCTTGGCCACCTGGGCACACTGCTGGCTCATATTCAGCCCCTTGTCAATCAGAACCCCCAGGTCCTTTTCTGCCAGACACTTTGCAGCCACACTTCCCCAGGACTGTAGTGTTGCCTGGGGTTTTTGTGGCCCAAGTGCAGGACCCAGCACTTGGCCTTGTTGAAGCCCAGACCATTAACATTAGCCCAATGATCCAGTCTAGCCAAGTCTCTCTGTAGAGCCTCCCTATCCTCATGCAGATCAACACTCCTGCCTAGCTTGGTGTCATCTGCAAACTTACTGATAATATACTCTATGTCCTTATCAAGATCATCAATAAAGATGTTAAACAGAAAGGGTCCCAGCACTGAGCCCTGAGGACACCACTTGTGACTGGCCCCAGCTGGACTTGACTCCATTGACCACCACTCTTTGGGCCCGACTGTCCAGCCAGTGCTTGATCCAACAGATCGTGTGCTCATCCAGGCCATGAGCAGCCAGTTTTTTTATGAGAGTTCTATGGGGAACAGTGTCAAATGCTTTTTGGAGGTCCAGATAGACAATATCCACAGCCTTTCCCTTATCCCTTAATCCTTGCAAACAAACAAGCCAAACCTGTTTGTTATTATTCTTTATTATCACTTTATTGTCCATAATTATGCACGTGTCCCATTACATCCGTGGTGGCTCAAGACTGGGCTCTGTGACTGGAGGAGGTACGTGTGTGTCTCTTCCTTACACTGGCTCTCCCTCATGCCACCTACCTGTGTCTCCCAGTCCCCATTTTTCCCACTGTACTCTGTCCTAATGCCTTCTGCATTCAATCCAGGTGATTGAGAAAGGAAGACACTTGAGAGTATCTCCTTTACCCCGCTGAACTGTAAATGTTTGTTGTCCTCACAATACCAGTACCCAACTGGATCCAGCACTGAATCCTGGGCAGCAAGTTACTTGGTTTTCACCACTTCTACTTTGAAAGTTTTTCCCTCCAGCTTCTTTTAATTCCAAGTGGCAAAAAATCAAACTGGTAGTACAATAATCAATCATAAAATGAGTAATTGTCCGTATAGTTTTGGAAATGCCGTGTTTTTATGTATCACATGTAAATGAGAAGTTTTGGTCCCAAGCTCATTTTTCTCTGCTGGGCTGATACAAAATAATTAACTGACCTTGAACTCAGGAGTATAATTTAATATAATTCTCAGAACTGATTGTGAAAGGTCAGCGACAGAAACAAATCTATTTCTTTGGCAGTAATTTCCTTTTAAGAAACTCTCTAGTGCTGTAAGACTTTTTGCTATATGATTGTTTTTAAGGCTGTTGCTTGGCTTGAATTGCATCAAACACTAATTAAGCCTTAAGAAACACTGAGTTTCTTAATCTTCTTCACATCACCTGCATTCTGATCCAGTGCATTTATTTATAACATGGTGGTTTTCATTCAGAAACTTTATGTGACTCAGAAGTGAAGGATGGCTCCCAAAGTTTAATCCAGACCTACTCACACCTTCCTGAAATACCTCAGGAAGAAAATGCAGCTGAGTCCTGGGAAACTTTAGAAGAGGTATGTGGGAATTTCACTTTTGCCATGTGGGTGCTTTTGTTTTTAGCAACTATTACAAAATAACACTTTTTTTATTTATTTGTAGGACTTGATTCAGCTTAGCCAGTTGGTGACTGAGTTTTCTCTCTTAGTCAGTGTAAGTATTAATTCTGCATTCTATCCTAGATCGATTCTTGTACAAAAAGAAGGCGAATGGGTCACTCCTAGCTGGGGAAAAAGAGAGATGAGCAATACTTCTGCCTGTAATCTGAACTCAGACTGACCAAAGTGGTATAATAACATTAACTGAATGTAGCTGAGTCCAGTATTGAAGACTACAAGGTCCTAGTCACTGTCAGCAACTTCAGGCAAGTGTCAGCCACCGAGTAGGGGCAGAGCAGTTTCCCCCAGCGAGCTGAGACGCCTGCATGAAGGTGCCGTCTTTGCTAGTGGGACAATACACCTATTGTTTCAAAGCCTGTTCATTAGCTACTTTCCAAAGTCATAGGTGATGCCAATGTTTACATCAAATTGCCTAGCAGTAAGGTGAAAGGTTTATTTTGATTTTCAAATGCCAACAGAAGAGGAATGTTCAAAAGCTTTAGTTTAACTACTTCAGCTGCCCCATCTGGTTAGAAAACTTAAGAGCTCTTCCTCCCCTACACCAGCTACTTGTTGCTAAAAATGTCTTTGTGGCTCTTCTGTCGACTCAGGCTCTGTCAAGGTAATTTTTTGAGGAGGGAAGTCTGCTGAGTATGTGCTGCTTTACATATACAAAAAATAAGACTTAAGATTCATTTGGCTGCAGAAGCACTGCAAACATTTTTATTTGGTAGCCTAAATGTTAGCAGCTTTAGCTAAAAAGGAGAGTTCCTGTTCCCAGAAGTTTCTGGATTTTGCACATAACTGTCATTAGATAAAATAGCAAGCATCTAAAGTGTGTGGCTTGGATAGTAGAGGAAGATGCCAGAGCTGGTGGATTCAACAGTTTTTTAGAGGAAGAATGTTCAGAATGCCTTTTACTTAAAGCTGAACATTAGCCATCTCATTTTTGTCACGTAAAACTGCCTGGGTACTGCTGAGATTAAAATAAGAACAAACAAACCCACAAACCCCTTTATCTTGTGCTCCAGTGTTCTCTGAGAGGGACTGCAGGGGAATCTGACAGCATTGGAAGAAAGGATGGAACGTTTATGTAAATTCAAACAGGAAAATACAGAGTAACATCATGTATATTTTCAGTAGTGTCATTACTCGTAACGTTCAGTCAGTGTCTTATAATGTCATGATTAAACACTTCTGTTTAGATTTCTTGGTACAGCTTTTTATGTTGAAGTTGTTATTATCTTACAAATGCTCTTCAGAGAAAATTTTTTCAGCAGGAAAAAAAAAGTCTAATTTGGATTATTTCCCCCTTTGGAATCTGAGTTCATCTATTCACAGAAAAGATACAGAAATCCTGTTTTGGGTGGTTTTCTCTAACCACATTGTATAATACCCACACCATATTATTACTTAATAGTTAGGATATTTTTTTTCAAGTAAGTTTGTAGTTTCAGCAGTTTATCAGATGCTGTTAATGAACCACCATTAAGGCTGCAGGGCTGCAGTGTGTAGCAGATGAAAGTGGCTGCGGGGCCCTGATTACAGGCATTAAAATGGTGTGTATTGGCTCACTGCTGCTTCCCAGCAGGTTACCTCACTCATAATTCCTTTGCATCTAGTCTCAGCAGGAGAAGATTGACAGGATTGAAGACCATGTCAACAGTGCTGCTGTGAATGTTGAAGAGGGAACCAAAAGCTTGGGGAAGGTAGGGATCTGCTCCTGCTGGTGAATCAATGGTACTCAGCCTCCCAGCAATCCTCTGTATTAACCCAATTGATCTGCCCTCTTTAATGCTGAGGGAGGCAGCAATTAAGGAAATAGGAAAGAAATGACCCATAGGTAGCTGGGAAAAAAAATAATCAATCTCTCTTGTAATTTCCTATTGCATCCAGGCTACTAGGAAATAGAAAAGTGTGGGGTTTTTTGCTTTTTTTATGCTATTCTGATGCTACATTGGTTTACCTGCAAAGACAAGAGCATCCAATAATTGGCTTGTAAGAATTAAATAAACATAAAACAGGTTGATGATAACATGCAATTTCAGTCCCCTTGTATGAAGATGTCAGTGATCACTGCTGATAAGCCACTAACCTAGATTCAGGCATGTTACTGAAAAGTCTGAGCATTTTCTGTTTCACATTTGATTTAACGTGGACACCAGGTAATTGATAGTGTGCATCATCAGCCAGAACCGTATAGAAGGACCTGGTTTACAACTATGTACCTGAGAGCTCAGGTTTGGATTGTTTTTTGTATGTTCTGTCATACATGTGGGATAGCAGGTAATTTCTTTCTTTTTAAAATACTAATCTATAAAGTTTATTTATCACTGAGCATTCAAGTCATTGCCAAGAGCAATGAGGGGAAAATGCACATCACCACGGGCAAGTATTTTAACTGTTGTTTGTTTGTTTGTTTTCTTTACAGGCTGCAAAATACAAGCTGGCAGCTTTGCCTGTGGCAGGTGCAGTCATTGGTGGAGTGGTGGGGGGTCCTATTGGTCTCCTTGCAGGCTTCAAAGTGGCAGGAATTGCAGCTGCACTTGGTGGTGGGATTTTGGGTTTCACAGGTGGAAAATTGATACAAAAAAGAAAACAAAAAAAGATTGAGCAGGTCTCTTCCAGCTGTCCAGAGCTTTGTCACCAAAGTGCCAAAAAATCCAGCTGAAGTATAGAGTAATTTTGAATTGGAATAAAAGTCTAGTAGCCATGCTAATGACAGACCTCCAGCCTTATGCTCTAAATACAAGGCTGAGTTGTGTGAATTTTGACAACAGTACTGTCATTTGGGAGGGGTGGAACAGTAATGCCAGCATTTCTATTTTCAGATGCAGTGACATCAATCCTCTGAAAATTACATGGATAACTTTTAATTTTAAAATTCTTAGGTGAGCTCCATGTGCAGCTGTAATGATAAGTGATAGGTGCTTCATGCCAAATTTGCACAGAGTGTCTTGCAGACAATAGAGAGAAATATTTGGAAAACCCTAGTGCTTGCCATGAATGCCACCCAGAAGCTGGAGCTTTTATTTTTATTATTATTCCAAAGAAAAGGAAATAAGCTGCATATATTTTTCATGGTCTTAGCACTTTAATTTCATTTATCTGGATTCCCAGACTCCTCCTGAGGAATACCACACCCCCACACACCCTCCCTCCAGGATACAACTGGCTACGCCTGTGCAGTAATGCACAGGGAAGTGTTAGCTGCCATAGGAAAAGTGAAAATGTTGGGTCAGGAATGTGGAAGAGAACATTCCACATCTGCCTCCCTCCGCCAAATCAGATCAGGATCATAAGCAGCTTTTCCCCTTTTTCAGGTACTTCTCTTTTTTTTTTTTTTTTATTTGTAAACTCATCTTGTTCAGAGTGTAGTTAAGAATTAAACAGTCTGAGCAGCAACCCTGCAGGACTGCTTCTGGAGAATAATAATTTTCCATGGCTATTCAACTCCTTGGCTTGTCCTGAGAACACCATACAGGATAAAGTGACAAGCTCTGGCATTCTGAGCTCAAAGCCTCAGCTTACTTAAGCAGCACTCACTGCTAAATGTTGTCCTTGCTTCTCATCTAATCCTCGTCAGCACTTTGGTGGGAGAGCTTAAAAGCTTCCCTGGATGGCAGTGCTGAGCCAGGCCCACTCTCTCAGTGGTCTTTATTGCCCCTCAAGTGTGGCACTAAGCACCAGGTCAAAGGATGGTGCAGCAGCAAGGCCAGCAATTTCCCCCTTAAATGGTGCCAGTGTCAACTGACATCCCCAGGTGGTGGCACTGTTTTGAAAATGGCAACCAGAGTGTTTATAGTAAGTAAACTGTGCTTCTTCAGGTGAGCTTCACACTGCTCGGTTCTGAAACTTCAGCCCCCACCCACACTGCAGGGTGGCATCTCAGCCTTTTCAAGATTTTGGGACGTGCTGTGGACAAGGTGCTGCTACTGCTTTTGCTGGCATTTATAGCAGATGCCTGTTGTTCTTACCCTTCTTACTTGGCTGCTTATGAAGCCTTTTGCTTCTCAACCTGCCATTGTTCAATATGGGAGTGCTAACATGTTTTTATTGTCACATAATCTACTGTTCAGCACATGGTCCTACCTCCATCCTTCCAGGATAGTTCCCACACTCTTGCTGCTACTGTTTGGGGGAACAGAAATTGAGGTTGGGAAGCTGCTTTTTAAAGTTTTTAAATTGTTCTATTTATCCTGAGCTCTGTTTGAATCTAGTTTTATAGGTGTCCACTGAAGTCAGTGTTGAGCGAGAAGAGTCCCTAGCAGGGAACACTGCATAAGGAAGCATTACTATAGCAAGCTCCCTTTCCTTAACCAGTACTTTGATATCATCATTGGAAATAACTGTCTGCTAATGACAGATGATGGGGTTTTGTGCCTAGAGACCCTGTTAAGCAACTGTTAGTTATAGCACATGTATCTTTTTCTGAACAGTTCTTCCTTATTACTATTAAAATAGGATTGAAATTGCTATCTGACAGAGAATTGTGTCACTTTTAAGTAGGTCTGAGTCTCAGGGAAGCAACATGTGTAAAAACAGTTTTCACAAGTAGTTGCAAACATTGTCAAAACTGCGTGTGTTAAAGCCACAGTGCCTACATCTCTAGTCAGCCGGAGTGGAAAACATGACCCAAGGAATTCAGCTCATTTGCTCCTGTCAGGCAAAATGCACTTTTCTATAAATGCATCTACTTTGGATGTAAACATATTTAATGAACTTGTTGTACTAAGGCTGTTCATTCCTTAGAAACCACATATCAGCACTTAAAGGAAGTGAAGGAAAAGTGTTCTTCATCAGAAACCATGGGCGATTCCTTGTACGATTTAAAAAAACAATGTCTGCTTTCCTGCTGTAATGCTTGGAAACCTTGTGCTTTTAAGTGGCAGCAGTCAGAGCAGAGACAGCACAGACTCCACCCTCCCCCCAGGCTGGACTAAGGCCAGGACAATCTGAATTCCTGCCACAGCTTATAAGAAATCAGCTTGGTATGCACTCATTTTATGAAGTGTCTTGCACAAAACCTGTTCTCCCTCCCTGCGTCTTTACGGAAGTTATTTCAAAACATGGTGTACACACTGTTATTTAAGCTTTGGTATTGTAAAATAGTTGAGTTACTGCCATACATGAAGAAACGTGCACCTGAGTAACCAAACTAGCATTTAAATTGCTGGGCATGTTAGTCAGAAGAAATGTAAGATACACATAATTCTCTCAGACCAAATAAAAGCTTTTGTCTACATGACTGTTTGTAGCATTTATTGAGAATGTCAGGGTTTATTTCCTTTCAGCATCTAAAAGATTAATTCCTCACAAGTTTTATATTATTAAAATAATTGCATTACCAAGAATCCTGAATTGAGTTACCAGACACATGCTTCAGCTACTGGAATATTTACATTGAATGAAGGTAACACAAGTTTCTACAATGTTGCAAGCATCTCGTAACTCATACACAAAGAGCTAGCTCAGAAATGGACTCTGTAACTTCTGCTATAAAGAGACTTTGGAATTATTTTATTCCATATAGGAATAACACTAACACTGTTTGACAACTTCCCATGAAAGCCTCAAGAAGTGGTGAAGGGAGCAGTTAGCTGAGCACTGAATGGTAAAAACCATTGATGTAGATGATGAGAATTGGAGGACTCAATTTGAAACACACCTGGCATTTTGTCCATCACTTGCTCTCCCTTGGCAAATTCCCCATTTCATCAGCTACTTCAGGAGTTCAGGTGATGTTCAACATCCTATCAGGCCTACCTAGACTTCAGCTGTTCAACCTCCAATGAACACACAGTGTAATTACTGGAGTGCATAACTGTCACAAAACTCTTACATCTAATTGTCTACCTAGTGCTGGGATCCCGAAGCTCTGGGAACATCAGAAAAGTTGGATGAATGGCAGATGGGGGTTAATCCCTTTCACTTTCTAGCAGAAATCACCAGCTACTGTACAGCTGGGTGTATAATGAATTAGCATCTCTCTCCAGAAACAGAAGTTTAGACATCTTCCACCGATCAGTTGTTATTATTAAGAATCCCAGAGAAAAACAGAAACCTCAAAGGAGTAAGATGAGTACTTGTAGGCAAATTTTCAGGTGTCTGAACAACTCCAGAAGTTCTGCAGCACCAGCAAGTGGCAGCCTTAAAACCATACCCTGCTCAGATCTTGGGATTCCGCGTGGAAGGTGGTATGCATGACTCAGATGCAAAAAATGCTTGATTACCTATGAGATGGAGAATGGGACAGGAGAAGCCCTGGCTTTCAAGCTCTTAGAACTCCAGAAACACAGCTTCACAAAACCAACAAAGTATGCCTGTGAACAACATCTTGTAATACTCCTCCTCAGAATCTCCTCTAAAAATCTCATGCAAGAGCAAAAGAGGCAAAAGGAATGAATCGTGAGCTGAACTGCAGAAGTTGGGGCACTCACTAAATTAAACATGGATGCAGAGGCCCACCTATCTAAAGAGCAAGCTTGCTTCTAAGGACACTAAACCTTTGGGGCCCAAGATTCTTTGTAGAAAGTGTACTGTACAAATCCAATACTAGTTTGTCTCCAGCAATGCACCCCAAATTAACAGGTATTTTTCCATCTTAGTTTTTTTATGTTCATCTCACCAAGCAGCGTTAATTAAGAAAAGCCCATATTCTGGTGTTATGCACAGCAGAAAAAGCCCACAAGGAAAGCAGTAATTCCTTCTTCAGACTTCAAAAAATATGCAATAAATTAAGGCACAAGCCAGACAGAAAGAGTAACAGAAGATTTGCAATGGTTGTTCAGCAAGTAAACATCTGCCAGGAAGGCAGGGACCCCAAAGGAAAAAAAAAGACTAACTATAACACATACATGCAGAGATTAATTTAAGACTAGTAAAACTAAGATTGCAGTCCACCCCTAGTCCTCTCCTACTTTGGTTTCCAACATTCATGTTCTAACACAACCATGTGGATAATAAAACTATCTCAATGATTTCTGGGGCCTCGGAGCAGGTGAATACAGCCCCTTAATTCAAGATACAGCCATTATCATTAAAACTTGCTTGGTGTTTGAATAGTCAGAATTGTTTCATCCCTTAGACATTTACACCCAGGAAAGCACCACACAAGATTCTGTAAAACTTTTAATTTATTCCCCTCCCAAGTATCCAGAATAGAAGACCCTCTTTAAGTTGGAGAAAAATGTGTCAAAGAAATAGATCACCAGAAAGCTGTTGATATGAAGAAGAAAAAGCACATACTAACAAGGTTACACAGAAAACAACCCCAAAGTCCTATTTAATGGGATAGTGCAAGTTAACAGCATGTCTCTGGCAAGGATACCTTCATTTGGATTATAAAAGTTTTACAGAACAGAGTTAAGAGATTGAGAGTCTGGATGGGTCTCTGATATTTCACTATAGCATTAGGAACGTACTGTTTGAAAGATGCTGTACAGAACGACCCACCAAACAAATGTATTTACAAGCCTGGGGAGAAAAAAATTATTTTTCAGTTTATTCAAAATAAAAATACACATAGAATTATGAAAATATAGGTTTACTATTTCCACCACACAGAAGTCAATGCTGCTCTCTGAAAGGCTTGCAAGATTATTTCAAGTTTTTAAAGTTCATCTTTTTCCCTCAGTAAGGTGTACCTATGTTCACTGGGTGCCAGTTTCTGGAATGAGCTCTCTGGGGGGCTGCTGGCTAAATCCTGAATTGGCTGAAAAAGAGAACAAACAGTACAATTGCTTGTTAGACTCCTTTTAATAATCAATCACCTCTGTTAAATGAACTTCTAACATTAATTATGAGAGGGCACGAATGTCCAGCATTCTCACAAACTGAAGTGTTGGTTTGGGGTTTTTTTGGAAGACACATCATAAGCCTCATGTAGGAGGAATATGCACATATACATTAATTCAGGACCATCAGTTAATGCTGCTCCTTTGTTTGTCACATTTCAAAGGAAACAGCCACCACCCACATTTCTGTACAAGTGACTTAAAAGTATTTCAAATGCATCCCAATTGTTTGAGTCCATCTACTACTTGCTTTGAAGGGATTCCAGTAGGTGTGTTTGTTCCTGAGGTACACCAGGGCAAAAATGACATCTCTTTGACAAAATATTTAATAATTTGTTTTCAGTGGAAACTAAGAAGAAAACAAACCAAATGTGCAATTCAAGAGACACATATGACCTAAGTCTCCAGTGTAAAGGCCAGTACTGCCATCACTCATGCATACACATCTTCCACAGGACAGCAGGATACCATGCAGAGGTGAGGAAGCCAAACCTCCTAGGTTTTGTGTGCATTTCCAAGGCAGAAAGGAGACCAGAGCAAGCCTGCAGCTCTAGGCAAGGAGCCTGTGCCCAGATGGACAGCAGGACTGCAACTGCCTCAGAGTGTCTCTTCCTCACACACACCTATCCAGCTCCCAGCTGACCAACTGCCTGGCCTGTGCCTCAGTCTCCGGTCCTATTTTTTGAGTCTCCTCCTGTTGACCTAAATTCTGGTTGCTCAATGAATTCTGGAGAAACACAGGGAGTGACCAGTTAGATGACTCACTGCTGCAACAATTTAGCTCTTGTGTTTTCAAGGCCACATTCACAAGCAGTCATTCTCCTGGCCCAAGGCAAGTCCTCCAGGACTTTCATGCCTTAAATCTTTTAACTTTGAGCAGGGCAACAGGAAGCTGCACTCACACAGCTTAGCACAGAGCCACCCGTACCACATGCCACAGATGACTAGGAAAATAAGCCTGTAGCCTTAAAGAGTTTCTGTCCTTCACCCATGGGTTCTGGGATGGCATAAAGCACCCCAAGGTTAAGGGCACCAGGTCTCCTCTGCGACCAGTGGGGCTTTCCGAGTCATAGACAATGCACCAGAAACAAAGTGTTTAAAACCAGCCACCTCTTTAGAGTCCCTGAGGTAATGAGAAGGTTGCCTGACAGGCTGTTACATTTGCACTTTTCAGCGTGGCACCAAGCATATGAGCTGAGTGGTGTATCAAGAAGATACAAGGCTGATCAAGACACACTTAGAAGACTGGGCTGAGCCGAGGGACTTGGGGCTGGTAATGTCTCTTTTCTGGAATACTGTGTCCAATTCTGGGCTTCTCAGTTCAAGAGACAGGCAACTATTGGAGAGTGTTCAGCGGAAGGCAACAAAGATGACTGGTGGACTGACACATCTCTTAGGAGGAAAGGCTGAGGGGGACACTTTAGCCTGAATGGAGAAGACTGAGAGGAGACCACATTAATGTCTAAAAATACCTAAAAAGGAGGGTGTAAGGAGGATGGGGCCAGACTCTTTTCAGTGGTGCCCAGAGACAAGACAAAGGGCAATGAGCACAAGCTGGCACACAGGAAGTTCCACCTGAACACGAGGAAAAACTTACTTAGGGTGAGAGTGACAGAGCACTGGAACAGGCTGCCCAGAGGGGTTGCAGAGTCCCCTTCTCTGAAGACATTCAAAACCTGCCTGGATGCAGTCCTGAGTAATGTGCTCTAGGAGATCCTGCTTTAGCAGGGGAGTTGGACTAGATGATCTCCAAATGCCCCTTCCAACTCTTAGTGATTCTGTGATTCTGCCTATTGGACTGCACTAAACCACTGAGGGACTCCTGAGTTTTGTCTGGAGAAGGATCTAGCAGTTGTGTTCCTGAAGAGATCCCCAGAGTGACTTCCAGGCGTGTAATTATACAGCATGACAACCTTTGAGCAGTACAGTGAGGAATCCAAACTGACAGTATTCATGCTGCTTGGTAACTACACTAATAAAAGGAGTAAGTCCTATTTACCACTTACTGGTCTTTTGTTGATGCTCTAATAATCTGCCACCTGCTTGGATTGGTGACTATGAGTAAATACAGAAAACATTCAATCAATTGATGTCTCCCCTTAGAAACACCCTTCCATTGTGTGTCATGTGGGAAATAATGCATCCACGCCGTGTCATCAGTTTTTGCACCAAAATCACAGGAGAACATAAGAGCAGCTCTGTGAGCTCAGAACAGTCATCTAGCCCAAGATCATCTGTTTCAGTAGAGAAAATAACAGTCTTATGCTGTCCCCTCATCAAGGCAAACAGGTACCATACTTCCCCCCTAATGCTCTCCCTGCCTTTTCCCAAAGGAATTTAAAAGAAAAGCCAAGTGTAAGTGGCAACATATGAAGAGATTCCTCTTTTAAGAGACTGAAGTTAAAGGTACAGACATGTTAGAAAGTACAGTTCTAACAAGGAGTAAAATCTTGGTTAAATGGCCACATTCAGTTTATTTGTTGCAACCTTACCTGACCAGGTGCTACGTCAGTTGGATCAGGGCCATGATGAAACTCTCTATGCAGTTTTCCAGAATGCAAGTCTAGTACAAATTGCTTCAGTTTACCTGGAATTCTGAAACAAATCCAACAGAAATACACACATGTTTATTACAAGTAAAGTCCAAACACAGAAGATTTAAAGTGCACTGTTAAGAGTAGCCACCTTTTCTTTATCTAGCACACTATGTCCACTTTCAGGTGATTAATACAGGACAGGAAGCCAAATGGTTTTGTCAAGGTATCCTACCAGCTCCTTTTTCTTTCCACTGTCTCTTGAGAACACAGCAAGTATTTCATCTTTTCAGTAACTCCCACAGAGGTGTACTAGCCAATAACTTCATTGTATACTCACTTCAGCTCCCCACTAACCATAATGTAAGAGGGAACAGCAGGTTCCAAACACACAGTTTACAGATACAAATGACAGTTGGGTAGCAGTATTGACAAAACATCTTTGAAAGGCTCTCAAGTGCCTGAGCAACTGCATATACACTAGAGATAAGCACTAAGAGGATATCAATGTAAATCTAATCTGAGATCATCTACTGTCACCCACAGCACACATGCTAAACTACAGCATCCAATTTGTGAAATGTCAGATAGACTAAAAAGCTTAAAATGAAGAGTCGATCTACTAAGTATTAAAGATGAGGCAAAAAATATAATGTGAGAACTGTTCATGCTTTCAAAAGATAATGAATGAATGGAGGCAGGTTTTGTAGGGAGTCTTTCTTCACACCAATTGTTACATTTAGGAAAGAGGGACAAAATGTGGTCAGACAGGTACTTCAGATCATCAGAAAACTCTATGAATGAAACGCTGTACAGCAGAGCCAGAGGCTCCAGCAACATCTGTAACTAATCAGTATTGCAGGGGTACTTTGAGGGGTCTTTTCGCTTCTTAGCTAAGATCAGGAATTAGTAGTGATTGAGAGAAGAGGATTCATTCCAGTGCAGTTACAGGGACAACAGAATCACTCCTCCTTGCTTTACTTTGGGCCCTGCCCTGCTGAGACACTCCCCTCCAACCTCTCCTCTCCTAATGCAGCAAGGGCATTTGGTGCCTCCAGCCTCTTGTAGCTCAGCCAGTTCTCTTTGAAAAGCTACAACTCATCTGGTTAACGTGCCTGGGAACTTCCAATCTGGAACATCGATATGAATAGGGCCAGGTGGCCAAAGCATGAGAACAAAATATTTGGTGGTGGTCTCATTTGCCTATGAAATGGTTATTCTCCAAAATGACAACTCTCTAAAGAGAGAGGAGATATTTTATTGGGCCAGTTCTCAAAGTAGGATATCCAAACCCCATTGGTTGGTGGCAGCACTGAGATTACCAGAGACAGTCTGGGGCCAGTTTGTAACAGAGTCCAGAAACTGTACTAAAGTGGCAGAAATCCTGTTAGTCAGATGAAAGTCTCAGAATTAAGATTTTGCCTATTATTAAAAACAAAACAAAAAACCCAAATCAAACCAAAAAAACAAACTACACACACACAAAAGATTATCAACCCTAAGAGCTCCAAGCTCTCATTTTCAAACTGTTTGTTAAATATTTCTAAGTATCAGCTCAATTTGCTAGGGTAAGGCTGAATAATTATTTATCATTAAGCAACTGTCTACAATCCTGATGTCTCTCTCTCATCTTCATTTGTATGTAACTGGCAAAATTGGTATCCAAACAACAAGCAGCTTTTACTATTCTGATAGTGTTTCAAAGACAGAGGTGGTGTAAGAAACAAACATGGAAGTCTAAACTAAACATCTCTATTCCCCATAAGAGATACTAATTTATTTTAGTGCTGTTTCAAAAGTCACAATAAAGAGTGATTTCAAAATGCAGATATCTCCCTGTCTTTTTAAAACATGTGTGGTCAACATGATCTTCCAAAGAAGCAGGAACACAGGGAGGAAAAAAGGCACTATAAGAGTTTCCACACACATAGCTTTAGATATTTGAGAAGTGCTATTTGAGATACATCAGAAACTACATTTTAAAAATAAGCCTGTGGAGAATTATGAGGACAAGCTAGATTTGAACCCTGCTTCCAGATGTCAACATTTCAGGTAGAAAAATGCCTGCTGGAATGGCAGCATTAGACATGGGGTTACATTCATATTGCATGCTAAGTCTGAGCTTTGAATCTTGGCTTTGACAAAAACGAAATGAGGAAAACTTCAAGTCTCAAAGTCTAGGCACATAATCAGGGCTTAAGAAGTAGTGTACATGCAGGTACCTCCTTTGAGACAGAGACTGGGATTTAACAGAACCTGAAGACAAAGACAGAATGCTCATCTCATGCTGAAAAGCCCCTGAAGATAACACACATCTTCACTCCTCAACCACAGGAGACAGAACATCTGCTTCCAAGGCAGTACAACATAAAGAGACAGGCTGATGTGAAGAGGATTACCAAAGTGGCATTTTGCCTAAGCACCCTGATACTCCTCTCTCACATACTTTATCCAGATAACGTAACAACGATCAGCCACTTTCCAAGCTGCCCTTGGAAAACTTCAGAAACCCACACAGCAATTTTTCTACAAGCTTTCCAGGTTTGGAGTAATGCAGGAAGGCTGAAATTGCACAGCAGGAAAAACCAAACCAGCAGGCTGGGAATTTTACATGGAGCATTTTACAGTATTACAGTGTCATTGCATAACACAGTACTTACAACATTCTATGTAGTATATCAAACCTTTCAGAGTTAATTGATGTATCTACATCACCGTGAAAAAGAGCAGGTTGGGCTCCAAATGTCTAACTACAATGGGAAATACCAAAACTTTGAATTTAAATAAGAGTAGCATCTAAAAACTTATTGAGAGGGTCTATTCTTGCATAAAGCAATGTAACTGTTTAAACAATTACTTCAGGGGCAACCTGATCTAGCCGGAGGTGTCCCAGCCCATGCAGGGGGGTTGGAACTAATGATCTTTAAGGCCCCTTCCAACTCAATCCATTCATCTATGCTTCACACTGACCGATACTACTTTAAGGCTCTGACATTGAATCATGCATAGCCAGTCTTTTCTCTCCTAGATTTATTAATCTCCTATCATTGTACTGATGAAAATATGAGCATGTCTTTTCCTTTGTTCTTCTCAAATCAAAAAGTGCAAAGAAAAATACTTACGACAAGTCACTGAAGTCTGGGAAGACATACATGTGCCTAAAGCTGTCAATGGCAATAACAGGGCAGTCTGCTGGAGTCTTCTGAATATGGAGGAGTGGGTGCCTGAATTTATCACAGTCAGCATGGAGGAAGTTTATTGTACCTGGAAATTGTGAGCACACAAAATTCCAGGTTAAAGATTTTCTTATTACCTTGAAATCCTAAACACTTTAAGTATCACAAAGGTGGAGATATAAAGTAGACACAACATGCAAGTTACAAAAATACATTTAAATAACTAACATCACCAAAGTAACAGATTTTTCTTAAAGTTTTTTTGGTCATGATACAAACTGAAGTTTTGTTTAATACCATCTCAGTGTCTTTTAGACAAGAAGGATTTATGAAATAGTTATTTACTACTAAATTGTGTATCTATTTCAATCATTTCCAGAGGAATCATTCCCCACTGTCAAAAAACACAAAGCCCTTCAGACTCAAGAGCTTTAAAGCTAGGATTCCATTTGGCCTCTGCTTCCACACTGAGTTCACCTGAAAAAAAAAATAAAAAAATCTGTAAAAACAATGAGTAGCAGGAGTTACTACAAACCTTTTTCACTTATTAACTGTCGTGCAACCTCCTGTTGGAATTTCTCTAAACTCTCCAAGTCATCTTTCATGTGGAAAAGTATAAGAAAAGGAAGGCCTTCTTCTGTCAGTTCCTGCACAGAAAACAAAGGACAAATCTAATTTCTTCCACTTCTCAAGGGCACTTAGGTAAGTGATTCCAGCAATTTTCAAATCCAGCGAGATCTCTCCTTTAAAAACAGCTGAAAGAACATGATGTTAACTGCTGACCCTTCATCTAAGATACTGAAGTGATACAGTTAACCATGTTTTTTCCTTCCTCTGCATAGTATACAGCTGATAAAGTATGAAAGTATTTCATTATCAGCATTTTGGGAAGGGATGCACATGTATGGGAATACTTGTTCAAAAGAAATAGCCCAATTCTGAGACCCATACAAAGCACAAACAACAAGCATTTGCTTGCCTCAAAAGTGATTTTTTAGGCAACTTCAAAAATCAGCTCAACTTGCTAAAGCCTGGCTGAAAAAAATCACTCATTTATCATCTACAAATGCCTGCAGTCTTGTCTATCTTTCCTTTGCACAACTGGTGTACAAGCACCAAATGCTGCTATTTCTTTGATTCTAGCCTGCATCAGAACAAAATACATGTTTTTTTCAGAAAGACAGCACTCATTCATTCTGCCACCAAATAGAAGAGCTTCCTCAGATATTTTTGCTTTGCAGCAAGTTGGAAGAAATGCTTTCCATATCAGTGGGCAGCCAGTGACATACAGCACATGAAATAGCTGTCATTCTTCCTTCAACCGTCTCTTCCAGGTAAGTTGAAGCTTAGTCTTTTAACAGCAGACTGCAAAGATCTTGATAACTTCCATGCTATTGACAAGACCCAAGCTTCCCAATCCATCCCTACACAAACTACCAACCACATTTGTTCATTCTGATTTCTATACACACAACTTCAGCTGAGTTTCAGCCTCCTTTCCTATTAGAGGATGGGGGAAAAGTCTGTTCTGTACCACTATGATTATGGATCCATTCCCTGACTTGTTTCAGTAGGTACATTTCCAGAGGGAGAACTCTCACAGAAAGCTTGGTATTCTGGCTCTAAGTTCCCCTCTTGCTTGCAAGCAGCTAAAAGGACAACTGCAGTTTCAGCATCTGCATAGTTAAAATCCTTATATGCGGTGAGCGATACTCACAAGATGAATTCATCTCCAAACAGCTTGTTAGGACAGCTGGCTTGAAGGACTTGCTAATTTGGGTCCTAACTAGCTTCTAGAAAGTACCTACCTTTGTTTGCTTTTCTATTCTAGCTTTCATAGCATGTCTCACCAATCATGACATGGCAAGTGGAACATACTTCATTTGCTTTGAACTGCTCCCTCAAAACCTACTGTTTCATTTGGCACTGAGACTATCAAAAGATTTTTCATTAGATCTGAGCTTCCCACATTACTTTTGAATGACTTTGAGAAACTCTTTGCCTTTTCAAAAACTTAGTTTGGCACCATCATTAGACCACCTGGTTCAATGTATTAATTCAACTTAAAACTTAACAGACCGAGTACAGGTTAAACGGTGATTTCTTCTGAATGATACTACTAATTCCAACAGCTTTTCTCCTCAACTATAGGGACATTCTCTTTGGAATGGACAGTCTTTTCAAGCAAAAGACCTTGCTTCAGAGTTCAATTACTGTGTGTTGTCTAAAGTCACAGTTATGAACTCTGTTCAGATCAGGCATCTTCTTAGCCTGCCCATGACCAGGTAATGAAAACATTAGGCAAAAAAAAAAAGAGGGGAAAACCTACCAGCAGTTTTAAGAGGTCAATTTTGATTTTAAAAGTCTGTGGTAGACATTTTTGTCTTTACCTTATTTGTACAGTATTCTAGTACCATAAACACAACAGCTACAGGATTTAATATTTTTACCTGTAATATTGTGCAGTATGCATCAAGAATCAATTTAAATACTGTACAATCTCAGCAGGCAGAAGTATCTCAATTTTAGCATGTTTACATTTGTTTGGTTATTGGCAGCACTGAGGTTTTTAAACAAATGTTGCTAGGCAAAATGTCCCACTGGAATTGTAAAAACCTGCCTAAGTAAACAGGAATCCAGGGCTGGGAGAACAACCAGAAAACCCACAACACAATGTGGTGCAGGTCGACAGTGCTGAACCTTGGCTTCTAAGGCTCAGAATCCGATTTTGCCATGGGAAAAGTACACTGAAATCTACCACACACTTCTAAACATGTTAACAAGTGGCATCTTTTACATATTGAATTCCAAATGAAGAATTAAAATCTGTTTAACTAACAGAACTTTCCAATAAAAGCCAGCAGGGCTCACCAGAAGCCATTTAGTGCATTTCACCCTATTCTTCCCATTGTCACATAACCTGATGTGTTCTGTGTGCCCGAAACAGCAGTGTTACATACACTGCAGATTCAAGATGAAAAATTAAGTATGCAGAATGAGAATGAGTCATGTGACTGATCCTTTGGTTTCTAATCCAGTCTGGACAACATGCTGCAAAAACCTCACCAGAGTTTCTAGCAGATACTGTGGCTATGTACAAATACTCCTTTTGAGATACTACAAACTTGATGATCTTCTGAAGATTTTTTTTTCCTGTTGATTATTTAAATAAAACATTTATAATATGGAGTTGGAAATAGAAGAAAGTGGAGTAAGTTGTAAAATAAAACAGAAAAGCATTGCAAGTAAATAAGGATAACAAGAAGGAAAGAGATTTTTAAAGCAAACCCCCAAACTTATTCTTACTAATTACAGCCAAAAGTAGAAAGGCACAGGAAAGAGCTTGTGAAGCTAAAAACATGAAGAAACCCCAAAAGCAGAATGGCAGAAAAATTCATACCTCCCCATTTTCAAATGTGATTTCTCGAACTAGTGGTACACATTTGTCTTGTGTCCATGCATAAATCAAATCAAAATTGGTTAGTGAGCCTAAATACACCATATCAGGAGCATTTTCCTGTTGAAAAGAAAAATACAGTAACTGTGAATGACAAAAATGACAGTGCTACCTACAAAGATTACCTACCTGACAAACTAACAATATCCATGTAAATAAATATTGAAAGCCAATCTTAAAGCAATAACCAACCCTTGTGCATGCAACATTTCTATTAACTATGTTACATAAGAAATCAGGAAAATAGATCTTCTATAGAAATAGTATGTCCATACATAAAACCCCATTTAGATATACTCTAAATGCAGACACTCATAGTTACAAAGCCTCACCAAAAAAAGCCCTGCTAGTATTTTACAGTACTTGAAACAGGTATTTTACATTTGCTTTCCCAAAAGGATTTGAATAAACAATTCTTTCCTTTATTTGCTAGTAGTTTTAACTCAGAATTCAGTGCTGCCATCTTTTAATGTAATTACAATTTTAGTCAATACGAATTGAAGCATGACTTTGCAAGCTGTGGCCACGATTAAGCACACCTTAATTCAGAAAAGCCATATCAATTAGGTAACTTAATACATTCTGGTTTTGCAGAAAAAACTTTGAAGCCCCTTCCTTCCCCCTTAGGTCTTTTTAAAAATCGGCTTCTCTTTTGTAAGTAAGTATTTTCATACATTAAATTTGAGAAAGGAGCAGATTTTCAGGTATTATGTTTCTAAAAAGTAATTCTTGCAGATTTTCTTCTGTACTGAATTTTTATGAGAATTTTTTAACATACTGTTAATTTTACTAATTGAAATTAAGAGAATGGCCCTTAGCACTTGTGAGCTAAGACACACAAGACAGGCAAGTGACAGCCAAAGAAATACTTAGTAATTGTCACTTGATTTGCAAAACGTGAAGTGCACCAGCTGTTGAACTTCAGATTTTTAAGACTTCTTTACATGAAGCATCTATACACATAAGTGGACTGTGCTTTTAAAAAAAACAACCAAACAAAACAAAAACCAAAACACAATTCTGGACACTGGCATTTTAAGTGACAGATTTAGGTTCTGTGCACTTAACTGGCAACAAATGAGACTGAGATCTTTTTCACTGACTCAGAAATACAAGCTCTTATGACCCTGTTTCTCATGCCATTTAACGATTAAATAAAATTAGGATTTGAGATGCAGTATCATGCTGAATGCTCTGAACATCGTATGCATTAGTTCATATTCACATATAATGACAAGAAGCAGAATAAAATACATAGTTACACTTACCCCTGGAGGCTTGTAGATTACATTGTCTCCACTAAATCTCTCTGCTTTTGAAATAGCCCTACAACAAACCAACCAGTAAGCATGTCTTGGTACAGACAAATAAAATAACTGAGATACCAAAAATCATATTTTCATTTTCTATCCTTTAACGTGTCCCCCCCCTTCAAAATCTGAGAATTCAAATCTTTGATTTTTAAAGTAAACTGTGAAGTGACTCCACAGAAACCTGACCTGAGGTAAGAGGACATTGAGGGAGTCAGCAAGATACATCCCTGAGATGAGAAGAGTGGACTAAAGGC
This sequence comes from Chaetura pelagica, assembly GCF_000747805.2. Lineage (NCBI taxonomy): Eukaryota > Metazoa > Chordata > Aves > Apodiformes > Apodidae > Chaetura > Chaetura pelagica. The sequence goes on along the minus strand of NW_009952580.1, from coordinate 442,060 downwards.
ATTGAAGGGCAAATGATAAATGCTAGTACAATTTTGGGTAAAAGACCATCAGGGAAAAATTTTAATCAATGCCTATAATAATGTAATAATAAAAAAATAAATACCTATTCTTAAGGAAGGACAGAAAGGGGGATTGTTGTTTACATTTACTCTTCCTGTTCCACTGTTTATGCTAGAAATTTAAATCTTATTTACCTTGACAAAGAAGGGCTTTGAGGTGCTCTGCTGACACAGGCAATGAGAAAACGGATGGCAAGTAGGCCTACACTATCCATTTTACCCTCCAAACAGATCTAAAGACCACAAGACACAGCATGCAGTTTCTGACCACTGATGATACGGTGTGTGTGTACCTGGAGAACACATGCAGTTCCTCCTTGGTGTTCAGATTAGTACGACACCTTAGTGAGTTCCACCCTTGCCTCTAGAATATTTGTGGTTCCTTAATCTCAGTCACAACAGAGCGCCCTGAAAGCTGCTAGTTGGTACTCCCAAAATTATCACCTCTTATTCAAACAAATGGGGAAGGCTATGCATCCAACACAGGAGTCATAACAATGTAAGGCAAGAAAGCTCTCAACAGAAATAAACCCTTTCACCACCTTCAGACACTGAAGAAGGCTTCCTCTCTTTTTCTCTCTCATGCTTTGATGTTCTAACATGACTCATGTTGGCAAGACAGAAATTACTGGCTGCACATACCAGAAAAGAGTAAAATTAACCCTTTATTTTCCTTTTAGCACAGACTAAAAGAAAAGCACATCAGCCTCTGGCAAACATTAGCTAACCATTACAGTTTCTCCAATTATAGTGTATTTTTGGTGGACTCAATATAAGCATTGGTGAAGACTGATTAAGAGGTGTTTAAAGGGAGGGAAAAAAGAGAGGTAAAAAATACCTCAACTTATCTCACTGTAATATGAGGTAAATCTTCCATGGGTCTGAACAATTTAGAAGACCAAGAAAAAAAGGTATCATAAGGCTTGAGTCAAAGTACCTTGATCCAATTATCCTTTTCTTACCACATATAAAAGACATCTTGCACAGCATGTTACACACATCAATATTTGTGCCAAATTAGAGATGTACATTTTAAAACACATTTTTGTATTCCAGACACAACAACTGCTTTGATAATGTGAAATTAGACTTTTTTGTGACAACCATCACTGAGGTAACCACTCACATCCCAAATAATCCTTCACCAATTAAGAAGAAAGTGAAGACCTAGAAGCCACCTGCCCACTCACTGCTTGGTAAGCTGACAATTATATATAACAAAATACATGCTCCTGGGTAAGCCTGCACTGGAACCCAAAAAGTCCTATTCCATGTTCTTCCACTTCAGTAGCTGCAGTTGTGAGTGATTTGTTTCAGATAAATAAAGAGGGGACATGATGTGAAAATCCCAAATGCCTGAAGACAGACCTTTTTAAAACAACTACCAAAATGGGAACACTTTGGTTTGCATTTTGTCTCTTCTTGAAGCAGTAACATAGAAGGTGAACCTCTTGGAACCACACAACCCCCCTTCATATTTGCTCTTCCATGAATTACCTACAGCCTAGGCTATGGCTCAGTGGCACAAGACCATGCTCTTCCATATCTACAAACATTTCAGATTTATCCCTCTCTAGTTCTACTTTTAAATATCTACCTTTAATATCTCTTAACCAGTATCCTTCCAAGTCTTCTCTCATTAATCATGTTCTGCAGTCACCTCAGATCTTAACAGAAGTATGTGGATCAGTTGATTTAAGGATAGTTTTAAGCATCAAGATGATCTGCAAATTAGTACTATTAATACAGTTTAAAAACAAGCTTTTACAACTACCTAAAGCCAGAATAATTCTGGCATAAAAGGGAACAGTTCTGCCTTGACAGAAGTTAGCAAAATAATTAGTTTATTCCTATCAAATGGATTTGAGTTTATTTTAGAGCTTACTAGAAGCTTGAATGTTACAGCTCATGTTACTATATATCTGTTGAACTCTGTCCATAGTAAACCCAAAATTCCCTCTCAGAGACTGCTAAGTTGCACAGAAGAGTTCAACTGACCAGAGTCAGGACCCTATGAAACATTTTGCTATATTTAATCTGAATAAAAAACCTGTTACATAGCCAGTATCTCCTTCAGAAGACTATTCACATAAAATTTTTTAGGATGCTTGAGAACTGCAGCCACTCAAGATATGCCAACATTTTGTTTCCAGGGTTGCTGTCTGGAAGGCTGCACTTCAACACACTTAGCAGCTCCAGGCTAGAAAGGGAAGGGGAGTCTGGAGAAGAGAATAATGACAAGCCTGCTGTGCAATCTGTAGTTTACATGGGCAGGCTACAAATAACCAAATTGAAATTTACTCCACTGTGTGTGTTAATTGCTTATATGTACAGAAGAACAAAGAAAAACCCATAGTAACTACTTCAAGAATGGCATCCAACAACCACCAGGTGCTGGGAGACTGTTTCCCATTATACAAAGCTGCCAAATAGCAAACCAAAGACAAACAGACTCAAAGAACAGGAGAGAGAATCTTCAAAATACTGTTATCTTATTAATGATTTTTAAAATAAGGCATTGCTGAAAAGAATGAAAAGCCATAAAAGGGTGCCAAAAGTAATTTAAAATTCTAATAATAATTGAGGCTGGCTGCCCCAGAAGCAAGCATAGATGCATTCATCAGAAAACATTTGAGATAATGGCCACTCTTTGGGGTTAAGACTGACAGACCTACAGACCACAGACTTATAAGATCTGATTATCCTCTCACAGCCAAGGCTGCCTACATAGTCATAGGATATCTAATTGGTAATTGAAGGAAAGGAAAGCCACATGTACTCCGCAAATACTCTCCCTCAAACGCCAAACTATTTTTTGGAAACACATGGGAAGTGACTGACAACAATTTTTTTTTCAAATACAGGAAACATTTTCTACCTTGACACATCCTCTCATTTTCTTTACTACTCTTCACTACATCCAATTCAAAAAAATCTTATGGCAACTGTATATTGTATAAAAGCTAGTAAAACCTATGCAAATTCCTGATCTTGCAGTTGTGGGCAGACTGCAAAACCACTGCATTCAAATTAATGCCCAGACACCTTAAATTGGCTGGTGCTGGCACATTAAACACTGCAGAAAGAATCTGTAATTGCATTTTATTATTCTACTTAAAAAGAGAATCAATCACTCCTAATTTATTCTTCTTCCTCCAGTGAAGATGTTTTAATATTTTTAAATATTGCTGTAAATCTGAACAAGGAGGAATTTCAATTTTTGTAGTTTGCTCTTCTAGACTCACACTATGCAGCTCATCAGTACAACTGCCTTTCTAAAACCATTACCATTTGCAATAACACAACTCAAATGAAAATGAACCAGGCACAGAAATTGGGCATTTTGGAACAAGGTCTTCCCCAACATTTAGAAGAAATGAACAAGCACCTACTGAACTATTTTTTACAGAAAAAAAAAAAAAAAAAAAAAAAGGAAGGAAAAAACCCCTACAAAAAGAAGGAAAAAAACCCTTACAAAATAGTAATATTTTAAAGAAAAAAATGAAGAGGGTGGGGGGGGGGGGGAAGTTACTCAGTCTGAAAAGCTGGTAACATTCTTGCCAAAAAGTTTTCAAGCTCTTCCCTACTTGTTCCTCTCTCCCCCCAAAGAAGGAGGTTGTTGCACAGCTATTTAGTGCACCCTCCTAAAAATGCCTCAGTTACATTTAAACTATATTGACAAGGAGTGAAAAAAAGAAAAAAGGCAAAAAACAAAGTTGAATTTCACAGCAAACATTAAAGCTAAGAGGAGTTTTTGTCCCTCTCCTATCCTTCTCTTAGTGTTTTTATCTGTTAAGATCTAGTTTCTTCAGTTATGCCACACAAAGTATTAAGTAAGTCAATTGAATTAAAATATATATAACTCATTAAGGTAATTTCAATAATGAAGTCAAGCAATCAACCAACATATTTTAAAACTCACCCAAAGGCAGCCAGGAACACACAATCATCATGCAAAATATTTGCTACCCTTTCAAAGGTTCTGTAATTGTCAGAGTCCTTTTGCTCAAAGTATCCAACAATGTGTCTTCTGCTGCGCTGTGAAAACAGAGGTTAAATTATAACTCACTTCAAATTATCATAAACTATCATTACTCCTTATAGTTATTAAATACAGATCTGCCATCCAATAGCAAATAACTGTGCAGAAGTTATCTCTCTTCTGCCTTTTCAGTCTTGAGAAGCATTCAGTGAGGAAGATTACAAGTATCTTGTAAAATACAACATATGAATCTTTTCAAATTATTAAAGGTAAAATAAGTAATTTGGGAGCAGACTTATTGTAACAAAATCAGTGCAGTTGGAAGTGATTATATTGGAATAATTTGTAATACTGGAAATGATCCAGCTCCCCACTCAGTTTGAAAAAAGCAGTCGCAACATTTCTGAATGGAAAAATATGTACTTCAAATACATCATTTCCCCAGTTCAACAGTAAAAAAAATAAAAATAACATATTTAGAAGGAATAAAAGTGAAAGACTTACATCAAGAGAAGCCATTTCTTCCAAGTCTTGGACCTCCCTAATAGGGTTACTCTTCTGCTGCCTGATATAATCTGCTATTGCTGTCACAGATCTCTGGCCCCTGTATTCTCTCTTCATCATCATGCCATTCCGGAAGAGTTTCAGGGTTGGGTATTTGCTTATCCTGTATCTCTGAGCTATATCCGCTAAAAATTAAGCGGATTAAGAATTAATTAGGAAAATAAATTAAAGAAAAAAAAGAAAAAAAAGAAAATAAACCCAAAATCCTACAAATAAATAAACACACTAAACATGGTATCTTAAAAATATATGTGTGCACATCTGAACCAGTAGTTTCACATCTTCAAACAAGAATAAACTAAAAAAAAAACAAACCAAAACCCAGACACTTGGGAGAGAACAGACTGCAGCTACTGTATTTCTCATATGTAATGATATTCTTTAAAAAAAAAAATCACAACCAAAATCTAGGGTTAGGAAAGACCAGACCTGGTCAGCTATACTAATTTAGTGCACTTCTTAAGAACAACTAGGAAATCCAGTTTAAGACCATAATAAGAACATGAGAATCTGAAAAGCTTTCCAAATCTCAGTTAATACACATGAGAATTTTAATGAAATACACCTTCCCCTGTTTTTCTCTAAACTCACTATGACTTATCTCAATTACAGTGCTGAGAACATAATTGTAATTACTTCAATTTTATAGAACCCTGTGTAAAAGATGAAGGCCATAAAACTGGTGTTATAATATTGAGCTGCTTAGTTTTTGAATTAACACAAAATTTTAAGTTTCAAAATTCAGATAATCACCTCTCTGGTCAACCAGTGTCAGCATTCCCTTTGAGAGAGTTCTTCACTCACATCTACATGTGTACCCAGCTGCCTTCTAGGCTTAGACTTCACTGAGATTCACACAACAAAGTTACATGTATTTGCCTTCATGCAGCATAGGAGCACTAGCTATTTTCACCATTATAACTGGTCAGTTATTTATCCATGGGACTCATAATTGTAAAAGGAAAAAAAAAATAAAGAAATGAAAGAGGTTTTACAGTAAAATTAGAAGAACAGCAATGAAGAAAGCCAAGCTGAAGCAATAAAGCCCAGTTTCCCACGAATGTGTGTCCTATACCACGTATCTTTAATAACTCCGAAAGCAATAATCTGGTTCTTCACTACACCCCACCAGAGTATTTCAAGTGCCCCCAGTTTGGTTCATCACTTGGACACAGCAAGTTGCAACAGGCTGTGTAGCTATTTCCCAGCTACATAGTGATGGGCAGACTTACACATAACCAGCAAGTAGCTCATGGCACACCGAGCACAACCCATCAGCCCTGAGTTCTTACAGCAACCTTTGCTACCGTGCAGAAATTGGTTTTGTGCCACTCCAATATCCAGCAACCACCTCAATCAAAGTTTGTAAGTACTTAAGAGCTTTGAATGCTCTTCCCATTTTCAGATGTGGTTGAGTTCAGCAAAAAGCTTTAAGTTTTTATGTGGAAGGACTGGAGAAAAAAGGTAACCAGATGCATTTGGGATTCTTAAGAAACCAAGACTAAAAACAAACAATAGACACAAAGCATCCAAGTAGATTTCCGCAAGTACTTTCTTCATGCTTTTGCATTATGCCCTCCTGTTTATTCCTCCCCAGTAAACATATATAGAATCTCAATCTTGTTTGTATTTAAATCCCATTAAATCCCAAAATTTGAGCAGCCTGCCTACTTTCCAGAGCTGTTTCATCCTTTGAGGTGGCTCATTCCAGTCAACTACATCCACCCCACTTTCCCTTCTCCCTCTTGCTCTCAAGGGAACAGAGAGATTCTGAACTTAATGAACCAATTTATCCCCTGGAGACAGAGAAGTTTAATTCAGTCAACAGTGAGGGGAAGGCACTAAAAGGATGGGCTGAATGTGTGTCCTGTTACTTTTCACTGACTCCTTAGTCAGAGGGTACATTTCAGGTGACTTGGACTGGCCCACAGCAGGAAGGCAACCAAATGAGGGTCCATCAGCATATCTGGCACAGTACTGAGAGATGTAAAATCTTATACTTTCTTACAAGAATGCCCTTTCTTCTCACAAACCAGATTTGCTGCCCATCTTACACTTTTTAAAAGAGAACGGAGACAAATCCTGTGAAAACTATTATTTAGAGGGAGTTGTCATGACCAAACTGCTGAAGCTGAGCAGCTAACACACAGCTCAGCTACAAACCAAAATGAAAACCCTGTGCAACTGGAAATAAGTCAGTCCCCTGTGGAACTCTGCCTGTACCTGTACTCTAGCACATAAAACTCTCTACTTCTTTTGGACGTTTAAGAGGTAACAAAAATAATTCTCTGCTGTCTGGAAAACAAAGTGAAAAAAATCAGTTTTAATTTCTGTCAAAAAGCTATTATCACCTAGCAGATTTGGTTACTGAAAACAGTCTTTGTAACAGCTACACAACTTAACCTAGTCCAAGAACTGAAAACAAGATGTGCACAGCAAAGGAATAAGAACCATGTCTACTTCACACGTCCAATGTTCTTTAACATTCCTCAAATCAGTAAGCTTAAAAGCTTCATCAGCCAAAGTCAGTTTCTAACAAGCTTTTGTTAAGTATTACAGAATTCAGTCTATCAATTTTGAGTAAGCAAGGATTTGACCTGTTGCCTAAATACCCCAGAAAAATTTCTTAATGCACTAATTGCAGTTAACATTAAGGGTAAGAGATTTTATGTCCTCAATTCAGAGTATTCTTATTTCAAATTTCGCAATGGGAGATAAGATGACAGTCAACATTGGCAAGCATTAGAGCAATACCTTTTTTCTTCTTTTTAAAACACCATCTCTTTTTTGGTTAAAATATCTAAGAGCTGCCTGCAAGAAGGTGACAAGTATAGCAGGGGAGCAATCAGTTTATATTTGCTCAGCATCAGTAAACCAGGCATGTTCTGCCTTCTGACAGAAGGACCTTTGGTCTGTCGATACATTAGTCTATCAAAACTTGACCAGGGTCCAGCAAGAGACATGAAGCACTATGTATCAAGGTTTTGCAGAAACACAGTGAGATTTAAGATTGTTACTGTTACAGAGCTCCACAGCAAGAAAACACCCAAACTACACTTTTGTCTCACAACACAGACTTCTTCCTTCAGGTTATTTCCATGGTCATATGAAGATGCATGGGTTGCAGAATAGACATTCAGGGGGTCTTCAAGATTCCCAGAGATGGAAATTTCAGCTCCTAGAGATATGAATCTTCACCAAGTGCTGAAGTTGTGTTAAAAAAAATTAATGGCAATAAAATGCCCACCATTAAGATGGAATTCAAATATTATTTCATAAGTCAGAACTTGCATGCTCTTTATAATTACACTGAGATTCCATGAATACTGGTATTTGAACTAACAAAGAGATGATGGCCCAACACAGTAAGTATTTGAAAATAATCTTTTTACAAAATATAAAATGCAAGTACATGAAAAATTATTTGAATCCATTCAAAAGTCAAATAGAGTAAACCTTAAATGCTTCATTAAATCCTGGCATTTGATACAGGTAGAGTTAGCACAAGCAGAGCAACTACAAAATTATACTCCTTTTAAAATTGGAAATACACAAAGCAAATACATGGAATATTGTTTGAATTCATTCATAGAGTGCATTAGTTATAGTAAATCCTAAATTAAATTTTAAAATATTTCTAGACATTCTCACTGTCCATTTTCTGATGAAAGAGGTATTTAAAAAAGATAAGGGTAACCTATCTAAAGAAAAAGAAGGGAAAAGATAGTCTCTCAGCTATAACTTTACACTTTCTTCAGATACTAGGATACCCAAAAATTACAAACCTTGAGTTTGTATTTTGCCCAATTAATCATTAAATCACAAGCCTCATGTCTATGAAAAATGTCACACCATTTATGATAGGAAGCTACTGACATACTGGATAATCTCCTCGTCTTCTACAGATCAGAAATTTGAAGCATGACTCCAATAGCTGTTGAATTCAGATGATTCAGACCTCCATTTTGCACATATACCTCTTGGTACAAAACTATTTCTAAATTGTGCCGACTGTTTTCTGCTATTCATTCCACACACTCCAACAGGAGTGTCTTCACACTTGCACTGTATTGATACTCCTTCTGAACTACTGAAGAGAAAGCAAAGCTGTCCCTTACAATAGGCCTGATACAGCAGCTTTTATTTTTGTTTTCAAATAAACTATGTTCAATTGTTATTTTGAAAGAAGCTTTTACATGAAGCCTGACATTTACACCCCTGTTTTCCAAGTCAAAATTCTCCAAGTCTGATGAGTATGATCTTCTGATTCTCCAAGAAAATGTGCCTTATGAACTATCAATTGTGATCCATATTTTTATTGTATTTCTTGCACTGTCAGCCATTTCTCTGTCTCTGAGTCTAGTGTGTTCCTCTACTCAAAGAAAAGCCAAAATTCATTTCTTGGAGGTGTGTCAAGCTTTTCACATGGTGTGTATACACATAACCTAACCTAGAGCTTCAAGCAAGCACACAGCCTGTGAACTGATTCCCAGAATGCTTCAGACTTCATTGCTCTAGGCTAACACCATAACATACTGCCCGAAAAGTTCATTTAGTCTATCAGATCACATCATAGAGAAACTGAAATTCATTGTCACTAAAATTAAATGTACAATGAAGAATACATTGAAACACTGCATCAGGACACACAATTCTGAAATAGGCTCCCACCCACAATATAGTTAAGAGGGTTCTTCCTGCTTTACAGGGGTCAGGGTACCACACTACCACCAACTCAGTCCACTATCTTAGTCTTCCAGGATGATAATTCATACCACCAAGCTTTTAGATTTTAAGTCTACAGGACTGGCTCTCAGAAATGTGTCCACTAGTATTTGAACAATACTGATAATGATCCTAAATGCCCAACTCATAGTATAAGGCAACATCTGAAGCAAATCATGTGGCAAGCAGAAGAATACAAGAGCCTAAAATAATTCCTAAAAGAAAAGCAAAGTTCCAAAACTCAAATGCCATAACAATATTTTCTGAAAATACTCATAATGTCCCTTTTTTAAGGAAAGTCTTCATGTCGTCTGAGGAAGTGCTTAGCACAAACCCAGGCTACTGAATTTCCTACGTGATGGTTAAAGGAGTTGCACAGCAACATCTGCATTCATAGCTTGAATATACTGGATCTAACATTAATATTTTTTTGTGTCAAACCATCTTAACCATTCCTCACCCTTTTGCAATACCTTCCATCCCAAAAGTAACAAATCCTTCGGCAATATATTTGAAGCTGGAACTATCAAATGAGTATTCTGCTTGCTCACATGAGATCAATCTCATATTTTGAAGTCCCTTAGGCTACCTGCCAGGGCACACCACAGATGAGAAGTGAAATTTGTCCTTGATAGTAGCTTTTTACTTACTTTTCATGAAGCTTTTTCTCTCAATTTAGATTCAGTTAAAAAGGCCTTCTTGCCTCCTACTTTCCTACATATAGCCCTACATTCACCTTATTTTAAAGTACTTCATAATACAGCATGCATTCTTCCCAGTTAAACTACTCATTTTGTGACACTTGAACACAATCATAACACCTGGGAATATTCATAGGAAGCAGAATTAGAAAGGAACTCTGCAGACAATCTAAACTAGACATCTTACCCCAATGATTGTGATAATGGTAGTTTGTGTGTGGGACCAAAGCAAGTACATGAAAAGCAATCAATGTTCTACATCTAACTCAGCTCCTAAGAAAGCTGGGAAACACCAAGTCTAGACCACCTTCTGCTGCAAAGGAGCATTCACAACAGCTATGCCTGCTCTTAGCAGGGCCTCATCAGTAGGCATCCCATAACCTTTTCTGACAGACTTAACAAAATGGCTCTCCTGAGGAGAGCCATCAACAACCTCACCGAATCACTTCCACTTTTCATTTTCTCCAAAGATAACTCTTCCAGACTGTTTGTTGATGGGTTTGTTGTTTGTTTTGGTTTTTTTTCCAGAAAAAGTGGCAAGAATGCAATGAAATCTACATGCTTGTTTACAGTTTCATTAATTTATTATTTATTCATTCCAGGTTCACTTATGAACCTCCAAATCTGTTACTGTTATTGGGCTTACTCTCTGAAGACAAAGCAGGAA